>NC_058518.1:4729527-5029527 GCF_904849725.1 Hordeum vulgare subsp. vulgare | reverse complement strand
TAAAGTCAAAGTGAAAGTTGAGATCAAGGGGGAGAATGTTAGGTTGATCTCTTCCGCGTGGGCCCAACGGCCCACCGGGCCCTTGATCTATGCGCCCTGATCGGGGGCGCCCAACTCGTTATGGTTGGTGGGCCCCTGTGACCTGCGCTATAAATAAAGTGGTGGGGGCCGGGGCGCATGGTACGAGGTTCACCGCGCCGCCAGACCTCCACCTAAATCCCCTTCCGATCTAGGGTTTAGCGCAGTGCTCACGGGAAGCACAACCTTCGGCTACACTCTTCCCTCACGCCACCGACGACTCCACCGCACCGATGGCCAGCGCTGGGAGTTCATCAGGCTCGGGATTAGGTGAGTACAATGGTAACACCGGATCTATCTATGCCTAGTTGATCTAAGGCTTCAACAGTTTTTAGTTGCACGAACTAGATCACTGTATCTAAAGGCCATAATCCCACCACCACTACCTTGATTGTTGTATAACGGCTTGAATTGGTTCCTTCAAATCAGTGCCAACAACATCAGCACCAGCAACCCAAAACCAATAATACTCGCAGGAGTTACAAATCTAATGTTTGTTTGTTTCTTCTTTTTCTCAAACTTTGCAGTCGCCGCAAGGCGAAGGTAAAGAGCATCTTTAGAATTATTATCAATTCCATCATTCAGATTTACACTAAGCAATTCACCATGCCAGACATAGCATCTGCTATTGTTATAGGAATAAGCAGTGCAGGAGTAGGAACTGAGACAAGCTTCTTCGCATTTGCTCTGAGTGGTAGCAACATCAATGCTTTCTGGGTTGTAGGGTAATGCAACTTGAGAATTGGGGTAGGATAAGTCAGTTGAACTTGTCATGCTTTAGTTGTTACCACCAGTGCTGCAATGTAAAGGTGTGTTTCTGATACATCCTCCTGTCCGATCATCAAACTGTCAATCATGCGGAGACTTCTGAGAGAAGCTCTTCATACAGTCACAGGATAGCTGTGTATTGCCGTTCCAGACTGTGAATGGTCCGCATGTAGCAGCTGGAGTGAAGGCATCGGCAGGCTCAGCACATATGGTTTGCCATGACAGGTTGGCTTCTGACCAAACATTCAGCTTGACCTGGCCAAAGATGTCTAGCGAGACAAGCAGGGAAGACCATGATTCCTCCGGCGAAGTGTACAGACCATTGGTGCGTGGATCCAAATCTATAATTGCCTTGAGGGTTGGTAGAACATTCAGTGATGATGTTTTGGAGGAGTCCCAATGCCAATAGACTACAAAGGGATTGTTGCAGCGCTTGAGGATGGCGACGCCGCTGGTGTCTAGTTCTAGGCTATATGAGCCGAGGTCCATATCAATGAGGCTTTTCCTTGATATGAACTTGCCACTGAAACCGGTGACCTTGTTCCAACCAAGCTTGGCGCCAGAAAGCGCGATATCCGTTGGCTAGTTAAAGCTCTGCCACATCATCACTTTGCTATTTGTGAGTAGGGCAAGGTTCCTGCTGTTCAAGAGAACAGAAGCACCAGAGGTGGTGGTGTTTATGCGACTGGTTTGTGTCCTATTCACAATGTGAGTGGACCAAATAAGGGATTCACTGACGCATCAGCACGGTTTGTGACAACGAGAAGATTGTTGTCCCTTGAGAACTTGAGTTTTGTTGAGTTGATGTTGGATTGGGGGATGGGCTTCTCTCGATTAGCCAGCCACACAACAGTAAAAACCGGGATCTTATTGAACCATATGCCAAGGTACCAGCTGGAGTATATATAGACCAGGACCAACCATATGTTCAGCTGACTGTCTCATCTGGATCAATTTGGACCAACCAAATTCAGACTATGACAGCAGCAACCCAATTCAGATGAGGTTTCAGATTGACACCATGAAAACTACTGTATGTGCTAGTCGGCATGGCTGAAAAGTGACATGCTCCCTAGTAGCATACCAAAGTGGAGTCAAGATGATGCATGCTTTCCACTCCCAAGTGGCCATGGACCTGGGTCAAGTCACCCATGAATTACGCTTCCACAATGGCTGCCGTGGGCCACGGGCAAGTCAATCGTGGGGCTTCCACAATGGCTCCATTTTTTGGAAGCTTGCACTATGATTGTGAGATCTGGATATCTTCTTCCACCAACAAGGCAGTGGCCTGAATGATCGATCATGGCATTGACCAAAACCAACCCAGAAATATTTTCTTGGAGACTAGAATACTACAAAGGCAAATATTATGTTAATGGAAAAGAGGGCTTCATTTTGGCACTTCCAATATCACTGTCAACTTCCAACATCACTACAGAGGAAATTTGTACTGCCACTTCCAACATCACTGTCAAGTGTCAACTGAGAAAGAAATATGTAGTATTCTTCGAAATCCAACTGGTTGACCAAGATTTAGACTTATATGCGGTAGCATGACCATATGAATCAGCAGCAGTAACTAGTCTGATGTGGTTCGGCTAATCGCGGGCAAGAAGAATGCAGATAAGGAGGCTCATTTTGTCGGCGTAGGAGAGGAGGAATCCTCATCTCCGACCACCGGCGCCGCACGCACGCACGCACGCGGATGAGTTGGAACTCTGCGACAGGATATGAGACGAGAGGAGGGGAGGGGCGAACCTTCGGTCGATGAGGCGCACAAAGAAATTGTTCGTAGTTCATTGAAGATTTGTTGCTCTTGGAGGCCGTGCACCTTTGATACCGCTAGGCCGTGCATCTTTGATCAAAGTGGGATAAAATCCGAGATGGTTACACACACACCCCATGATTTGAGAAGGGGGAGGCATCTAGGGAGAAAGAACACTAAGCCAGGAGGCCAGGTGATGGCGCTGAGCCGCCGGCAGGCGCTGGCTTCATAACACAGCATCCTCCCGACATCAGCAGGGCACGCGACTAAGAGACGGCAGCTATTGCTGAAAGACCACTGTATTCATGTGCTTCCACAAGTGCGAGCAGCACATGAGCACAAACTCAACCCTGGAGTCGACGGCCGCGGCGGCGGCACCGCCGAGGGAAGCCATGTCCCCGACAGAGACACCATCAATGTCTACGTTCACGCTACCCCAGAAGCGCATCACAAAGGGGCAGCCAAACAACATATGATCCGCCGTTTCCAAGGGAGCCCGGCACAACGGGCACCTGACATCGATCCTCGACGTCCAGGATGCGCTTCCGCGCCAGCATGTCGCGGGTGTGGATGCGGCTCTAGACCAGGAGCCAGCAGAAGAACTTCACGCGCGACGGGCCGCACGACCCCCATGTCACATATGCATAGCTTGCCGGAGGACGAGACGACCCCCAGGCGTCAAGGACGATGTTGATGAGGACGAGACGCCTCGCCGGAGTCAAGAGACGCGCCGCCCAACCTGCAAGGTATTTGTCCACCTTCGCAATCATGGGCAGGAAATCGGCGAACTGAAGCTTCTCCCATGACAGTGGTAGCCCGAGGTATGACTGAGGGAAAACACCCCGCGTGCACCCCAGCGCCTCAACAATCCGCCGCCGGACCACAGGCTTGACATGCACGGGGACGAGGGTGTTTTTGATGAAGTTGATCACCAGCCCCGTGGCCTCCGCGAACAGGCCCAGGATCATACGAAGACGGGCCGCGCCATCGACGCACGCCCGCATGAAAATGAAAGCGTCGTCCGTGTGCTGGAGAACCACCGTCGGGGCTTCCGAAAGCAGAGGGTGACGCATCACCTCGTCCTGATGGATGAGCTGTTGGATAACGTCGGCGACAGTGAGGAACAGTTAGGGGGAGCTGGGATCCCAATGACGCAGCCCACGTTTGACGTTGAACCAACGCCCCGGCACACCATTGAGCAGGACGAGTTGAGGATGAGGTCCACCCAGTCACACCACAGCGGAGGAAACCCGCACCCACCACCCCCAAGCGGCCTGATAGAACGCCGGCCCAATCCCATCGGGGCCAGGGGCGCTTGAGCGGTCAAGCGCGTCGACGGTCGCTTTGATCTCGGCTGGCCCGAAGCGCGCCACCACCTGCACTGCACTCCATCCGCATGTCTAGAGGAGACGTACAGCGCGTCCAGGTTGAAGCGCCAGACAGGCCGGGTGGTGTGGCCCAAAAGCTTGGATAAGTAGGCCAGCAACATGCATGGAAGCGTGAAAAAACTGAATGTTTGCATTGCCATCACGGACTGCGTGACATTTCCTCGCTGCCTCCAGTGCGCGCACTGCCTCTGGATGGAAGAAGCCGCCTCATCTGTGAAGAGAGAATGCGATTCCTCCTAGAGATCAAGCAAGTCAATCAAGAAACAACAATCATTATCAAAGGTATGGATGAACCGGTGTTGCCTTTTCCATACCTTGGAGGCAAACCTGAAAGCTTTCTTCCGAGTAGCGAGGATACCAACCGCACCATTGCACGAACCGAGCCACACCGGGGGGGAGAGAAGAGTTAGTTTGGAAGGTTAAGTAAACCTTTGTAAGTTTTTGTATGTCTAGCATTACTGCGGGAAGGGTGGTGGGGAGGAATGAGGGGTCAAAGAAGGAGTGTGAAGGGGGCGTTTTGGTAGAGGCCGTGACCAGTGAGGAGGGGGACATGGTCCGAAGTGGTGCGGGGGAGCTACGACAGACCCGACTCTCGGAACTCCGCTTTCCAACCATTGTCAAAAAACGCCCGATCAACGCGAGCTAGGATGGGGGGTCCTGACGGTTAGACCAGGTGTACAGACGATTCGACAGATGAAGCTAGCTCGTGTCAGGTTCATGTGGTCGATATTGAAGAAGAAACACATGTTTTTTTGGGTGATGTTGCTCTACACTTGTTCGTAGCAATGCTAAACATAGCAATGCTAAAAGTCGTTAGTCAGGGAGTGATCAGAGTGGGCGTAGACATTGGTAAGAGACCACCGGACCCCCGACGCAGCGCACTGGAGGACGACAGTGAGGAAGTAGCGGGTGACGAATGACGACACCAGCGAGAGTGACGAGGGATCCCAAGCAATAACAATGTCGCCACGATCGAGTGCCACCCGCATTTTAACCTCAAAAGCCGTGAGACGAGACGGCAGAAACCTCACTACGGTGCGACTGCCAAGCTCTGAGAGCTTCGTCTCCTGAATGCAAATGAGGTCTGGAGTCGCGGAACACAACAAGTGTTTGAAAGCATCACATTTATCCTCAGAGCCCAAACATTGGACGTTCTAGGAGAGAACGCACAACATTCTAACAGGATGACTGCCCATTACAATCAGAAACACATGAGTATCTAAGAAAGGAGGGAGGAAACATTCAGACCCGCTGAAAGAAAGACGGGGACAGATGGATACAATGTCGCGATGCAGCAAGACATAGCTTTTCCGGCTCGTGTGGACCGAGCCCACCTGTCGCGCGAACTCAGGGAGGAAGGGAAGGCGGCGAACTCAGAGCAAAAATGGAATCGCGAGTGGATGGTAATCGTCGTAGACACGACCAGAGGGGAGGGAGACAAACACAGAAGTTTTTCCGGCGATCGAACACCTTGTCGCGCGAACGGCTTTTCTGTTTTTCACCTTGTCGAGAACTCCAGAGCGGTTGTGGTGCACGCACTACAGCGACGGCTAGCAGCGGCTGGGAGACATGGTGGTTCACCCAAGGACTGCCGGAAAGAGGGGTATCCCGACGCCGAGCTTGTTGCCGGAGATGCTCGCCGGAGCACCCCCTACCTCTCAATCTCTCGAACTCTCACTCTGTGAAGACAGGCAAGGAGAAACAGAGACAAGGTGGTTTTGTGCAGCGCTGTACTTCTGCTGCGTTTTCTGCTCTCTATTATTCACTGATGAACTGGAAAAACGGATCGAGGACGACCCCCTCTACTGGATCGTGCCATCCCACGATCAGGGGTGCGCGCTCGCCGCGAGCTACGGCCTCGGGATCGCACATACCGCGTCCTCAGGCTTGACTGAAACTGAATACCGAAAAAACTGCAGACTGACGAAACTGAATCCTAACACTACGTCTAGCCTGAACTTTAACCTGTCACGCTAGTTTATTTGCTAACAATCTCCCCCTAAGCTAGTCGTGACAGAGAGATCAAACTTCAACCATGCTAATGCGTGCGTGCAGCTCCTGGAACCCCCAATTCAGGTGCGCCCCCTGACATCGAGGATGCCGATCTTCTTGCACAACTCCTGGAAACGAGTCCGCCCAAGAGCCTTGGTCAATATGTCAGCCTTCTGATCACCGGAGCGGATGAACTCGACCACCACAGTCCCCTTCTCGATGTGATCTCGAATGAAGTGGTATCTGAGGTCTATGTGTTTGCTCCTGTCGTGCAGAACAGGATTCTTTCCAAGCGAGATAGCTGACTTGTTATCAATGAAGATCTTAACTGCCTTCGTACCTTTGTTCAGCAGCTCTGCAAGCATGCGCGCCAGCCAAATCCCTTGGCAAGCCGCGGTTGAGCCAGCGATGTACTCTGCCTCGCAAGAGGAGAGAGCCACCACCCTCTGCTTCTGTGATTGCCAACTGATAGGACTGCCACCAAGGAAGAAGATTGCTCCTGATGTGCTCTTCCTGTCGTCCAGATCGCCGGCCATGTCAGAGTCACTGAATCCCTCCAGCTCCAGGTGGTCACCACGGCGATAAGTGCAGCCGAGCGTGCGCGTCCCGGCGATGTATCGGAGAATATGCCTTACGGCGGCGAAGTGCTCTGACGTCGGCGCCTCCATGAAACGGCTTGCGAGCCCAACCGCATAGGTGATGTCGGGGCGCGTGTGAACCAAGTACCGGAGACTGCCGATGATGCTCCTATAGAGTGTGGCATCAGTCGGCGGCGCCGAGCTTGCCTTGCTCAGTTTGCAGTTTGGCTCAAGTGGGACGTGTGTTGAATTGCACCCCGTCATGCCTGCCCTGTCCAGCAGCTTCTCTGCATAGGCTGCTTGGTTGATGGTGATGCCGAGCGTGCTCTGGTGCACCTCTAGGCCGAGGTAGTATCTCAGCAGCCCGAGGTCACTCATCTCAAACAGTCGCTTCATTTCTTCCTTGAAGCGGTGCAGCTCCTGCAAATTTCCTCCGGTGATGACTAGATCATCCACATACACTCCGACGAGCAGCTGGGATGCTCCAGCACCGCAAGTGTACACGGCATGCTCTATTCTGCTCCGTGTGAAACCCAGCGATACAAGGCTGCTGTCCAGCTTGGAGTTCCACGCGCGCGGGGCTTGCCGGAGGCCGTAGAGCGCCTTCTGGAGCCTGTAAACCTTTTCTTCCTCGCCTTGCCGCGCGAAGCCGGGTGGCTGTGCTACGAACACCACCTCCTTGAGCTCGCCGTTTAAGAACGCCGATTTCACGTCCATATGGTGCACTTCCCACCCGTGATGTGCTGCAATGGCCAGGAGCATGCGCACTGACTCCAGCCGCGCCACCGGCGCGAATACTTCCTCAAAGTCCACGCCGGGTCGCTGGACGTATCCTTTCGCCACCAGCCTAGCCTTGTGCTTGACGACGGCGCTGGCGGCGTCCTTTTTGAGCCTGAACACCAATTTCAGTCCAATGGGCTTCACCCCTCGAGGGAGGTCCACGAGCGTCCAGGTGTTGTTGTCGTGGATCGCCTGGAGCTCATCCATCATGGCGCGCCGCCACTGATCATGCGGTGCCGCTTCGGCGAAGTTTCCGGGCTCCTCGCCGGCCATAAGGTGCAACACCTCCTCCTCCAGGTCCTCGTCTGGCTGCAGCGGCACCCCATTGCGCGTACCGAGGATCTCGTCCATCATCCGGTAGCGGTGGGGTGCGTCTGGATCGTCGTCGTTGTCGAAGAGGTCGGGGCGCTCCGCTGGCGGTGACACGAACGTCGGGCCGCCGTTTGGAGTGGCAGGGGTCTCACCAGCGTCGCCCGCCATGGTGACTGGAGAAGGAGTCCTCGTGCCTCCCCCGGGAGCGCCAGTAGTGGTCGTGTCAGCCGATCCTGGGGACGCGGCTCGCCTGCTCGATGCCTTTGTCGCGTCCACCGGAGCGCCGTCGCCGGTCTCCTCATACACAGGGTACTGGATAGTGAAGGAGCCGGCCGATGCACCTGCGGGCTCTTTGCTCCAGTCCCAGCTGGCCTCCTCGTCGAAGACGATGTCGCGGCTCACGTGGACGCGCTTTGCCACAGGGTCGTAGACGCGGTACGCCTTGCTGCCTTGTTCATACCCGATGAACACCATAGGAGTGCTTCGGTCCTCAAGTTTCTTCAGATGTGGCCGTGCTGTTTTCACATGAGCAATGCATCCGAACACACGAAGAAAATGCACATCAGGCTTCCTACCAAACCAAACCTCAAATGGGGTCTTGCCGTCGACGCTGCGAGTGAAGCTGCGGTTCAGTACGAACACCGCCGTGGTCACCGCCTCCCCCCAGAAAAACGCCGGCATGTTCTTGGCCTTCATCATGCTCCGAGCCATCCCAACCACCGTCTGATTGCGCCGCTCTACCACACCATTCTGTTGAGGTGTGTAGGGCGCTGTCAGGTGGCGCTGAACGCCGTGGTCGGCGAAGTGTGCGGCGAGCGCGTTGGACGTGAACTCGCCGCCGCGATCGGTGCGCAGCGTGCGCAGCTTGCGGCCTACCTCCGCCTCGGCAACAGCCTGGAAGCGCTTCAGAGCAGCCGCTGCTTCATCCTTCGAGCTGAGGAGGACCAACCACATGTAACGGCTGCAATCGTCGACCAGCAGGAGGAAGTAACTCCGACCGCTGGGTGTCGCCGGTGTGATGGGACCACACAGGTCACCATGCACGAGTTCGAGCTGCCTCTCAGCTCTGTACTTGGTCTTCTGGGGAAAAGGGGCACGCCTCTGCTTCCCGGCGAGGCACGCCTCGCAGAGCTCGCCGGTGTGCTCGACGAGAGGTAGGCCGCGGACCAGTCCACCGCGCGCCATCCGTTGGATCGCCTCAAAATGCAGGTGACCGAGGCGGCGATGCCACTTCCAGCCCTCGCCATCGTGGCGCATCAACAGACACGCGGGAGGCACTGGAGTCATATCCAATTTGTACAAGCGATTTGATGCGCGGTGTACCTTTACCAGGAGCTTTTGGCGTGGGTCGAAGATCGTCATGTTCCCGCCACGGAGACGGATGTCGTAGCCGAGCTCGTCCAGCTGCCCCAGGCTCACCACGCTGCTCTTCAAGCGTGGGATGAAGTAGACATCGGTGAGGGCGCGCTGCACTCCGCCGTTCACCCTGAACGCGATCGTCCCGCGTCCTCGGATCTGCACCACCGAGCCGTCGCCGAACCGCACAGTGCCGGTGACGCTCTCATCCAGCTCGGCAAAAACGCTGCGGTCCCCGGTCATATGGTTCGAGGCGCCCGTGTCCAAGAACCACGTGGACTCCCGTGGCGCGTCGACGGCGCCGGGAGTGATCTCCGCCTGCTGCTCGTTAAGGAAGACAGGGAGCGAGGCGCTTGCCTCCCCCGTGTCCAGAGCTCCTGCCATGGCGGTGGAGACAGGGCCTGATGCAGGGGAGTCAAGGCCATCTGTCGTGGCCGCAGAGGCCTCTGCGGTGGTGATCTCCACCATCTCCATTAGCAGGAACGCCGGGTCCGCTTCCTCGTCCGCCTGCACGAGGTGAGCCTCCTCGCGCTTCTTCTTCCTGCATTCACGGGCCCAGTGCCCTTTGAAACCGCAGTAGCGGCACGTGTCCTTGTCTCCGCCGCTCTTGTCGACGTGGTCGGCACTACGTCCGCCTTGCGGGCCTCCTCGTCCGCCGCCGCGGCGTCCACCGCGGCCGCGTCCGCCACCGCGCCTTCCTCGCCCGCCGGAGGACGATCCACCGTCCCCTTGAGCCGCACGCTCTCGTACGTCCCACTCCTCCTTGGTGAGAAGCAGGCGGCCGCCGGATTGGGACTCGGCGGCGTTCTCGCTGATCCGGTCTTGCACGACGCGGAGACGACCAGTAACCTCATCCAGGGACAGGGTACTTACATCGAGAAGGGTCTCGATCGCGATGGCGACCTGCGCGTACTGTTGAGGAACAACACGCAGGAACTTGGCGACCACACTGGACTCCTGCACGTTGTCGCCGAGGGAGCGCAGGTTCGCGGCGAGGGTGGAGATGCGCATCGAGAAGTCATCGATCGTCTCGCCGGAGCGGAACGAGATGCTCTCGAACTCCCGCCGCAGTCGCTGTGCGTTCGCCTCACGCACACGAGTGGCTCCCATGCGCTGGGACGCGATCGCCTCCCACGCCTCCTTGGCGTTGTCCTTGGCGCCGATCGGACTCACCATGTCCGGCGGGAGGGCGCGCAAGATCGCGGCCATGGCCTTGCGCTCGTCACGAAAAGGTGCGTCGCCGGTTTCAACGGCGGCCCACCAGCCCTCGGCCTGCAGGTTTACCTTCATGAGCAGAGCCCATTCTGCATAGTTGGTGCGCGTCAGCGTGGGGTAGACTCCGGCGGAGCTCGTCTCCCGGATCACCTGCTGGTGCACCACCATCTCGCCGGTGCGGCGTGCCCTGCTCCTGCCCCGGGCCGGCGACGCCGCTCTCGTACGTGGAGGGGTCTCCGAGCGCCGGGCGTTCGTGTTGGTGCCGCCGGACGACATGGTCCCGAAGACAACCTGATGCTCTGATGCCAAGTGTTGCCGGAGATGCTCGCCGGAGCACCCCCTACCTCTCAATCTCTCGAACTCTCACTCTCTGAAGACAGGCAAGGAGAAACAGAGACAAGGTGGTTTTGTGCAGCGCTGTACTTCTGCTGCGTTTTCTGCTCTCTATTATTCACTGATGAACTGGAAAAACGGATCGAGGACGACCCCCTCTACTGGATCGTGCCATCCCACGATCAGGGGTGCGCGCTCGCCCCGAGCTACGGCCTCGGGATCGCACATACCGCGTCCTCAGGCTTGACTGAAACTGAATACCGAAAAAACTGCAGACTGACGAAACTGAATCCTAACACTACGTCTAGCCTGAACTTTAACCTGTCACGCTAGTTTATTTGCTAACAGAGCTCTCGACGTTTGCACGATGCTCCTGCCAAGTTGTGACTGCCGAGGTCACCTATGACAACCTACGCGTGTTCTGGTCGCCCGCCTCCAGGTCAGCGGCGACGAGCGGTGGTATACTGTGAGCACATCGCTGGGCATGAAGGAGCACTTGCCCCAACAGGTTGCCGTCGGCTTCTCTGCAGCAAGTGGTGTGTGCATCGAGCTGCATCAGGTATTGTCTTGGTCGTTCAGCTCCACTCTACAAGACGCCACCGTGATGGCTACCACTACCAGGCCGCGGTGGCTACTGCCCGTGCTGGTGCCTTCCGCAGTAGTAGCCACGGCGCCGCCGCTGATGAGGACAGGGCACGGCACTGCTTCTGACGACGGCGAGGGACCTCGGTCCTGCGAGCGGTCTCGATTAAAGACCGGACCGGACAGATGAAGTGGCGGGCCAAAATCTGCAGACCGGACCGGCTGGAATTTCTACCGGGCCAGGAAGCCCGCTCGCCACGTCCAGGCTGAGTTGAGAAGACGATCCTTCATAACCCTAGACATCACGCGGGGCAAGCACCCCGTCAGCGCATCTTTGGGAGCCCTTAGCTTAATAGCTTTGGCCTCTCGACTGATCCAGGTCGACGCCTCCTTCTGCGCGAGATGAGCGCTCTGCCGCTGCTTGTCTGAGCCCCCACCAACTACGATAGCCGGGGCAGACGCGTCCTCCACCAGATCGACTAGGGACGAAAACGGAGCGGAAATGAACGAAATTGGGTGCTACCAGATTTGTTTTCATATTTTTTGCAGAAGCGGAAACGAATACATAAACCCGGAAAATGAATATGGAAACATATACTACCGGAAACAGACACAGAGAGAATACGAAGAGGACACGGAAACATAAGTGGGTATTGTCCGGAAATTTAAACCCCCTGTCGTGTATAAATAAACATAAAACCCAAAATATAATAAAATGTTAACATGGCCAAAAATAATATGATTATGTTGGCACCTTAGCATAGTATAGTAGTAGTAGTACGGGACAATTGTGTATATTGTCTAGTTGGGTATGTATGTGGTAGTTGTGCCTTAAATGACCATTATAATCATTGTGTCATTGTGCGTTGTTTGATAGTTGTGATACAAAGCACCCATAGTCCTATACAAAAAATGTAAATATCATATTCGCGGAAACGGAGAGTTCCGTTTCCACCTCTGTCCCACCGGAAAACAATGTTCTGTTTTTGTTTCCGATTCCGCATAAAATATTCCATTTCCATTTCCATTTTACAAATTTCCATTTACGTTTTCATATTTCCTCTCCATTTTCATTTTCCTCCATAAAAGCGGAAAGTTTCCACTCCATTTTGATCCCTAAGATCGACAATGGACACACTCGAGCTCCCATACCCCACATCACAAAACGGGGGTGACGTCGAGAACAGGGACCCCGCGCCCTCCGGGGACGAAGCAAGGAGGCCCAGGGGCACCCTACCATCGTTAGCACACTGAAGAGGAGGGTCACCAAGTACACGGAGAACAGACGCGATCTGGCGCCCGCCACCATGCCCATGTTCGCGCAAGAGGATCGCACTGCCGCCACGTTCGTGTCCAAGGGGGAACCCGTTGAGGACTGGACAGTTGTGGGCGAAATGAGGGGGGAGCTCGGAGAAGAACGGGATGTAGGCTCCCACCCTGGAGTGGGAGTCGGCGGCATTCCACACCCCTGACCGGCCAGACATTGATGACCCGAGGGCCCCAACACCCACCCACAGGCCAAATGTCACATGGCACGTTGAGGGGTTCACGCAGACGAACCACAACGCGAGTTGTGGCCAGCTCCCGCCTAGCAAGAACGAGAGTATCGATCTCGAAGACTTTGGCGATGGGGGAGAAGGTTGCAGAAATGCCGACGGGTTTCAGAAACTCAGAGGGGAAGCTAGTGGCAGCCAAGAGCTCACAGGTGGAGACTGTTGGAAATATGCCCTAGAGGCAATAATAAATTAGTTATTATTATATTTCTTTGTTCATGATAATCGTTTATTATCCATGCTATAATTGTATTGATTGGAAACACAGTGCATATGTGGATACATAGACAAAACACTATCCCTAGTAAGCCTCTAGTTGACTAGCTCGTTGATCAAAGATGGTCAAGGTTTCCTGACCATAGGCAAGTGTTGTCACTTGATAACGGGATCACATCATTAGGAGAATCATGTGATGGACTAGACCCAAACTAATAGACGTAGCATGTTGATCGTGTCATTTTGTTGCTACTGTTTTCTACGTGTCAAGTATTTGTTCCTATGACCATGAGATCATATCACTCACTGACACCGGAGGAATGCTTTGTGTGTATCAAACGTCGCAACGTAACTGGGCGACTATAAAGATGCTCTACAGGTATCTCCGAAGGTGTTCGTTGAGTTAGTATGGATCAAGACTGGGATTTGTCACTCCGTATGACGGAGAGGTATCTCGGGGCCCACTCGGTAATACAACATCACACACAAGCCTTGCAAGCAATGTGACTTAGTGTAAGTTGCGGGATCTTGTATTACGGAACGAGTAAAGAGACTTGTCGGTAAACAAGATTGAAATAGGTATGGGGATACTGACGATCGAATCTCAGGCAAGTAACATACCGAAGGACAAAGGGAATGACATACGGGATTATATGAATCCTTGGCACTGAGGTTCAAACGATAAGATCTTCGTAGAATATGTAGGATCCAATATGGGCATCCAGGTCCTGCTATTGGATATTGACCAAGGAGTCTCTCGGGTCATGTCTACATAGTTCTCGAACCCGCAGGGTCTGCACACTTAAGGTTCGACGTTGTTTTATGCGTATTTGAGTTATATGGTTGGTTACCGAATGTTGTTCGGAGTCCCGGATGAGATCACGGACGTCACGAGGGTTTTCGAAATGGTCCGGAAACGAAGATTGATATATAGGATGACCTCATTTGGTTACCGGAAGGTTTTCGTGCATTACCGGAAAAGTTCTGGGCTCATCGGTAGTGTATTGGGAGTGTCGGGAGGGGTGCTGGGGACCATCAGGAGGGGTGTCACGCCCCAAGGGGTCTCATGGGCTATGGGAAGAGATAAACCATCCCTTAGTGGTCTGGAATAAGTTCCCACTAAGGCCCATAAGGTTTGAGAAGGAAAAAACACAAGGTGGAAAGAGTTTCCAAGTGGGAAGGTGGAATCCTACTCCAAGTAGGATTGGAGTAGGACTCCTCCACCTCCAATTTCGGCCAAAACTTTAGGTTTTGAGGCTTCCTCCTCCCCTCCCTCCCTCCTATATATAGTAGGGTTTTAGGGCTGATTTGAGACAACTTTTGCCACGGCAGCCCGACCACATTCGTCCATGGTTTTACCTCTAGATCGCGTTTCTGCGGAGCTCGGGCGGAGCCCTGCTGAGATTAGATCACCACCAAGCTCCGGAGTGCCGTCACGCTGCCGGAGAACTCATCTACCTCTCCGTCTATCTTGATGGATCAAGAAGGCCGAGATCATCGTCGAGCTGTACGTGTGCTGAACGCGGAGGTGCCATCCGTTCGGCACTAGATCGGAGCGGATCGTGGGACGGATCGCGGGACGGTTCGTGGGACGGTTCGCGGGACGGATCGAGGGACGTGACGACGTTCCACTACATCAACCGCGTTTCTTAACGCTTCTGCTGTGCGATCTACAAGGGTACGTAGATCGGAAATCCCTCTCGTAGATGGACATCACCATGATAGGTCTTCGTTCGCGTAGGAAATTTTTTGTTTCCCATGCGACGTTCCCCAACAGAGACCTGCCGAACTCCTCCTCGCGATGGATCTCGATACACGCACTCTCGTGGTTGAAAGGCTGATGGCCCATGGCTTTCTAGTGGTTGGCAGCGGAGGCGAACCGGAGGTACATCACACCCACCGAGGTCGGGACAGTCTCAGGGAGGAGATGCCTGATGGTGCAAACGATCGCTGCGTGGACCGCGACGGTGTCGTTGAGGAAGGTGTTAGGCAGTTCAATGGTGATCACCGCAAGCCTCAACACAGCCGTGTAGTCTTCATTGGGCATGAATACGCCAATAGACTCCGGCCGCCGTGACTCGGCCGTAACCGAGTTCGCAAACATTCCCGACGACATCAGTTAGCCCGATGACACCGTCAAGGCGCCCTCGGCAACAGAAACCATAACGAGCCCGATGATACCTTCCCGACGATCCAGGTCATCGAGGGAGACGGGCGCTCGAGTTGTTGCCGGAACTCGAAGATCAGCAGGTACGTGGGAGGGTGGATGGGCTCAGGGTGCCCCCCTCTAACACATCCACCAGGGAGGACGGAGGAGAGGAGACCACCGCTGTTACTGAGATGTCACGGAAGCGAGGTGGCACCGACGGGAGGGAGATGGCGGAGCTGGACTCCCCCATCTCCAAACCACCTCCAAGAATGGTGAGATTGGCGAGGTGCGAGGTAGTGCGGTTACGGGTGGTAGGATAGGGCATATATGGGCGGCGAGAAAGGGGGGCGTGGGGGTGAGCTCGGGCGGGATCAGAGTTAGGGGAGGCGAACCGGGACTGGAGGGAGGTCATGCCGCAAAGCGGGGAACCGGCTCGATGACCAGAAATGCGGCAGCGGCGGCAACTCACTGGATCAAGAAAATCACGAACAAAATGCCGCCGGGAAAGGCAGCGGAAACATCTTGAGAGGGAAATGGGAGGAGGAAAGCAACCCAGAGGCTTAGCGGGGGCATCAGGGGATAGGAGTGCCGCCTTGTAAGAGCTCGCACCCGAAGCAGGCGGGGGAGTAAACGCATCGGGACCCCATTCATACCGCAGTTGGGCGCAGGGGAGTCATGGCTGCGATGACAAGCAGAAACGACATCCCCAAAAACGTTGCGTCGTGCACCCGCGCCCGTTCGCTTATAGGAGACAATGGGGGCAAAGGGAACTACGGGAGTGCCGTGCGGGGCAGCTGGCAAACCGACAGCTTCCCGTCACCTAGGCAGGGGAAGTAAGTGCGAAAGATAGCCCATCGAAGGGACTGGACACCAAACGGACGAAAGCCTACATGGTGTGATACTTGTGAGCTGCGTCGGGTTTTCCATGAATAGGAATGGGTTATTGCAGCATAAAGTGGGTAAGTATTTCCCTCAGTTGCGAAACCAAGGTTTATCAAACCAATAGAAATATCAACCACAACCGTCTTTAGCGTCTGCAGACAAAAGAACAAAAACCTTGCACCCAACGCGGGCAAGTGGTTTGTCAATCCTCTTGTCTTGTTATTTGCAAGAAAGTGAGGTGTGTAGATAATTATAAATAGCAAGATAAAAATAAAAACAAAGAAATAACATCAAGGTAATGAAGGTTTTATCAATATGTTGTGAATAGAACTAGAGGCCATAGCTTTCCTTAGTGTCATCTCTCATGAAAAAATAGCATACAGTGGGTAAACAAATTACTATTTGGCAATTGACAGAAAAACGAATAGTTATGTGATATTCACGGCAATGATCATGTGTATATAGGCATCACGTCCATAAACAAATAGGAGGAGACTGCAGCCCAAACTGTCCTGCTATGGTGAAAAGAGCGGGAAGAGGAGGGTTCGACATAAAAAGAGAAGAGTGCATCATAGGGTGGAATTTTTGTGTTGAGCCCGCATGTTGGAAATAATAAGACAAATAGCCCGTAACAACCATTTCAGAACATTTCAAATTATAGGAATATCTATTGTGTAGTCACATTCTTCATGGAGGTTAATGTTAGAATATTTGTATGTCACATGACCAGTTTTCATATATTTGTAACTACATTTTTAGAATAGGATACCATATTTTGAGTATGAGCCTAGACTGCTTAGATATTTGTGTTCTTCATAAAATTGGTTATGTTGGATTTGTTGCAACTGAAACTTCTCATAAGATAATTGTTCTTGTTCTACTGATAATCACTTATGAATATTATCAGTTTTAACTTTTATTCCTTCGTATGTTAGGATAATTATGTTATTGGTGTTCCTCCTACAGACCGGTAAAACACTGTGCTATATGAACCTATTGGTGGCACCATGTTAGTCGGAATTGGGATATATAACTTCTGCTAACATCTTCGCCCATATCATGATGATATGAACATTCATACATGCGCACACACACACACACTGGTTTATCACTTACACATTTATTGAGGACTAAACATTATTTTATAATTTTTTGTAGGCTCTTTCACCAAATAACTTGTTATTCTTTTTTTTTAAATGTTAGTTGTATTCAACTTACTTGTTGAATACAAATTACTAGAAGACTAGCACAAACATTACTTGCACCAAAACTAATATGTATCTATATGAGCGATGAAAGCATATTTTGTTTGTATTCATCACTACTTGATCATGCTTCCTGCTATGTAGAAAAAAAGTAGACGTTTCAGCTCATTTTTTAGCTCACACTCCATTATAACGCTTACTAGATCTGGGACGACAAGGTAAAAAATAGATGTTAGTTTGTAACAGATAATTAGTTGGATCATTAAAGTGGATTTCAATTACTTCTCATTGTTACATGCTATAATTTCCATGCATGAAAATTTTACAATGTTGCAACTGATAAAAATATATTCATGGCCCGTGGCAACGCACGGGCATTATACTAGTGAAAAGTAGAAGTAGAGTTAACTGAGTCATCATCATGTTAATTAAGACTTAAAGAAATGTAGTAACTCCTTTATCTTCTGTATGCCTTGTTGATATAAAAAGGAAATGGAATTTACGTGATGTGATATTGGTGAGTGGCTTCAATTCCTGTGAGCGCACTGCAGCCTTTCCTTTATAAGTTTTCTGAGAAGACGCATCGTCTTTTTTCTTTATGGTGGTTGTGAAAACTTCTTTACTTAGATAATTTTGCAACCGTACCCAAATTCTAGATGTAGTAGTGAATAAGCAGCTTACACTTGGCACATCAACAGAAAATTTTGAATAACAGCATATTTTGCTACAATGCTTGCTTACCCTAAAAAAGGTAAATGGCACATGATTTGGAAACCACAAGCTTGCCACCTTCCTTTATTCCTTCTGGTCCACATGACAGCATCACAGAAAATGCTCAAACAAAGCGAACTACTCTATGAATTATTATTATGGCACTGAACTCAGCATCAGTGTTCTGTTAGAGCTGCAAGCAGCCTTAGCATGGGGGGCATATCAATCTTCTGTAGACCCTCCAGAACCCGGACCACTTCACCCATAGTGGGCCGATCAAACTCATTATCTTGGATGCACCAACACGCAACTTTACAAACTCTTTCAGCCTCTTCCAAATTGAAGTGGCCATGTAATTGTGGATCCATCAAACTCTTTACATCTCCACTGTGAAGCTTGCTGATGGCTTGCAGAGGGAAATATTTGACATTATGGTAACTGTTGCTGCTGCTAGTATAGTATGATGTTTCAAGTGAGGAATTCCTCTTTCCTGATATGATTTCCAATAGTACCATGCCAAAGCTGTAAACGTCGATCTTCGGTGTGATTGCAACTCCGCTAAGCCACTCTGGGGCAAGGTAGCCTACAGTTCCTCTGATTGTAGTTAAAACTCGGCTAAAATCCCTTCCCACAAACGCCGCCAGCCCAAAGTCCGCAACTTTGGGAGCGAATGATGCGTCCAATAATATGTTTTCTGGCTTAATGTCACAATGTATGATGAATTTGTGACAGCTCTGATGTAAGTAGGACAATCCTTTAGCAACCCCTAGGGCTATTTGATATCTATTGTTCCAATTTAGGACAACAGAGGCATCATTAATCTTCTTAAATAGATGACCATCAAGAGACCCATTCGACATGTGTTCATACACAAGTAACCTATGATCACCTTCGCAGCTGAAACCAATCAATTTGACTAGGTTGATATGTTGGATCAGTCCAATTGAGCTCACCTCAGCCCTGAACTGCTTCTCTCCTTGATGCGCACCATCAAGCCTTTTGACTGCTATAGTAGTCTTTGAGTCACTTAATAAACCCTTGTATACCGAGCCAAAACCCCCTCCTCCTAGCTTTTCTGAGAAGTTTTTTGTAGCACGAACTAAATCAGTGTATCTAAAGGCTATAATTCCACCAGCACTATCTCGATCGCCGTGATATATTGGCAGAAAACCACATGACTTGAATTTGATCCTCCAAATCAGTAAAAACATCATGAACATGAGTAACCCAAAACCAAAAATGCTTGCGGCAGTAACAATTCTAGCATTTGGTTTTCTTTTGGTTTTTCTCAAACTTGGCAAGAAATCTTTGGCAGCAAGACGGAGATAAAGAATATCTTTTGAATTGTAAACAACGCCATCATCCACACTCACACTAAGCAATTCCCCATTCCATACAGAGCACCTGCTAGCATTGTAGGAATAAGCAGTGCAGGAGCAGGTTTTGAGACAAGCTTCTTCGCATTGGCTCTGAGTAGCAGCATCTATGCTCTGTGGGTTGTAGGGCAATGAAACTTGAGAAATGGGTTGGAACAAGTCTGTTGAACTCATGATGTTTTTACCACTAGTACAGTTTAACGGTGTATTTCTGATGCATCCTCCTGTTCGATCCTCAAACTCCCAATCTTGCGGTGACTTTTGAGAGAAGCTCTGCATGCAGTCACAGGATGGATGTGGATTGCCACTACAGACTGTGAAAGGTCCGCAAGTAGCAGGCGGAAGGCAGGGATGAGTAGGTTCAGTATATATGGTTTGCCAAGACTGGTTCAATTGTGACCACACATTCACCTTTATCAGACCAGAGATATCTAGTGAAACAAACGTGGAAGATGGTGATTCATCCGGGGAAGTGTACATGTAGTACTCCTCTTGGTCATTGTCAACATATTTTGGGTTAATCAAGCCTCTTGTCCGTGGATCCATATCTAGAATTGTCTTGAGCACTGGTATAATACTCATTGACAATGTTTTGGAGGATGCCCAATGCCAAAACACTACAGCGGGATTTTTGCGACGCTCGAGGATGGCGAGGCCAGTTGTGTCTAGTCCAAGGCTGTATAAACCAAGACTCATATCAACGAGACTCTTCTTTGAGATGATATGGCGATTCAAGCCGGTAACCTTGTTCCAGCCAAGCTTGGCGCCAGGGAGCACAACATCTGCTGGGTAGTCGAAGCTCTGCCACAAGTCAGATGATGGGTTATCTGTGACTTTGACAGCAAGGTTTCCTGTGTTCAATAGAATGGCAACACTAGTGGTGGTGGTGTTTATGGTGCTAGTTTGTGTCCTATTGACGATGCGAGTGGACCAAACAAGGGATTCGGTGCCAACATCAGCATGTTTTACAACAATGACAAGATTGCCGTCACTCGAGATCTTGAGCTGTGTTGAGTTAATGTTGGGGTGGGCGATCGGCTCCTCCCTATTAGCTACCCACACGGTAGTGAAAACCGGAATCTTATTGAACCATATGCCAAGGTACCAGCTGTTGTGGGACGACTTACTGATGGTGCTTACTGCTGTTGGCTGGAAGAAGCCGAGGGCGAACTTGCCGTTTCTTGAGACGAGCTTATCGCCGACGGTGAGCACTCGGCCTGCCACGAGAGTATCATCTGCGGGTGCAGACGAGGAGCAGCAGGATGTGGGCAGAAGGAGAATCCCAAGAAGTAATATGTGGAGGGGATGCATGGAGAGGAGTGTGGATGTGATCTGCTCTTCTATTCGAAATAGGAAGAAGAGCATGTATATATAGATGGAAACAGGTTGTTGAGCTGAACTGTCACTAAGATCCATTTGGGACCAATTAAATTCGGATTAGGACAGCAGTGAACCAATTCCGAGCAGGATTCTGATTGGGAGTGCTATCTCTCCGTATAATACAAGGCTGGCGCTATTTCAGGAAAACGATGTGCTAGTCGGCAGGGATTACAAGCACTCCAGCACACCAAGGAGGACTTGCAATGATGCTTTCCACCAAGTGTCCAAGTCAGTCATCAGGCTTCCACTAAGTGGCCATGGACTTTTGTCAAGTCAGTCATGAGGCTTCCACAAAAGCTGCCGTGGGTCATGGTCAACTCAATAATGGGGCTTCCACCAAATTTACCATGAAAGCTATATTTGGAATCTTTCACTATGTTAGTGAGCTCTGGGAGGTGCTAACCACACCTCTCAAAAAAGCTGTCGTGGGCCATTGTCAAGCAAATGGCCTGAATGATCATCGTCTCAATCTAGAACAGAAAAGGTATCACACATATTGAAGGTTTACCTTCCGAGCTGAAGCTCTTGATCATCTGAAGCCTTCTAAATGTCATTTTGCAGCGATTCTTGACACTATATGGCGATCGATCCCTCCATGGCACATTCCTTCACAGCAACTAATACAAGTGGGTTTACGTCTGATAAAATCCTTGTGGAATGTGTTAGTGGAAAAGAGAGCTTTGTTTTCACGCCCAGGGCAGTAGCTAGGAAATTTCTACTGCCACTTCCAACAAAAAAACTCATCATGTGCTCCCATCTTTCAAAATACAGATTTAAATGATTTAAAAATATCATATTTTCTAAATTGTTCACAAGACATGTGTGTGTAATTTCTAAAAAAATCAAATCCAAATTAAAAATGCACATAAATGTCCATATGTATTTTTTTGAAAAGAAGGATCACCCCCGACCTCTGCATCATGATGATGCATGCAACCATTTTATTAAAATAAATAAGTTCCACGAATGTGCAAGTTCCGTCAAGAACTGAAGAGAGCTCGAAATAAATCTCCATATGTATTTTGTATTTGGATTTGAAAATATGAGTGATTGTAAACACACGTGTTGTGAACATTAATAAAAGAATAATAGTTTTTGAAACATTTATAAAAAAGGAATTGGAAGTGTGAGAGTCTTTAAGGGGTGGGAACAACCAAATCGGATATCAACGGTCTCTGCGTCCCTCCAGCACATTCCTACCAAATCGGATATCAACGGTACTTTATATGCATGGGAGTAAAGGAAGAAACTTCTGCCCTCTGCCCCTACCGCTCATGTTGAGGTGATATAACACAATAATGTTTATTAGTCCGAAGTGTAGCCCTAGTACTCCCTCCGTCCTAAAATTCTGGTCTTACATTTGTCTAGATATAGATGTATCTAACACTAAAACACAACTAGATACATCCGTATTTAAACAAATCTAAGACAAGCATTTTGAGACGGAGGGAGTATTACATTACTAGAGTTGTATATGATTTGCAATACAGAAGTACCGACGGAGAATTAAGAGAGAATCAGATCCATGTGTATTTGTCGGCCGGTTGCACTGTCTCTCGCAAGCAGAAAGAGGCTAGACCAACCAAAACACATAGCGGGATCTCAGGTGAGTAGTTTTTTTTGCGGGGTCTCGGGTGAGTAGTTCACTAGTGGAAAACGGGCCTTTGGCCTGGACCCTTTAGTCCCGGCCTGCCTCTGGGCCGGGACTAAAGGCCCGGCCACGTCGCCTCAATTCTCAATGCCTCCCTCGAGGCTTTAGTCCCGGCCCGTAAAGAGCCTTTAGTCCCGGTTCATGTTCCAAACCGGGACTAAAGGGCTACGCGGCGGGCAGTGGTGGTGGCAACCGTTCGTATCCCCCTTTAGTCCCGGTTGGTGGCTCAACCCGGGACTAAAGGACTAACACGTGGCTTGCCGTAGTGGTGGCGACGGTTGGTATACCTCTTTAGTCCTGGTTGGTGGCTCAACCCGGGACAAAAGACCCAAACGGTTTGCATCCCGCGTCGTTTCGGGCGATGAAAAGCACGAACCGAAGCGTGCAGTCGCCATTTCTCTGTTCTTCTTCTCTCTCGCGTCGCCCTCTCTGTTCTTCTCCTCTCTTCTTCCCTTCTCTTCTTCCACCATGCCAACTAGCTTTCGTAAGGTGCTCGCACATGGCACGACGATGCTCGATGTCGTGTACACGAACCTGAGCAACGAGGTGCCGTTTTTTCTTCAACAGTTGAAGGAAAAATGGTTTGACCACGCAGCGGATCATGAGAAGTTCTTGGGGCTTGATCTGGAGTACACGGCCGATCAACGCGGTGTTGCCGTCATCCAACTATGCTTCGCACGCCATGTCTTGATCTTCCAATGGGCGAGGTAAGTTTTGAGGCTTTCTTTGATCCAAGATAATGACATTGTAAGTTTATTTGTTTCAATCATAGTTGGTTCCCTTCAAATAGTTGTAGTGAAACAATTTTGATTAGTTGAAGGGGAGCACAATCTAATTGAAATAGTGTTCTATAATCTGAAAAATCGTATTAGAATCAACTAGTGTTTAATATGTTCCATTGGAATCATAGTTGGTTCCCTTCAAATAGTTGTAGTGAAACAATTTTGATTAGTTGAAGGGGAGCACAATCTGATTGGAATAGTGTTCCATAATCTGAAAAATCGTATTAGAATCAACTAGTGTTTAATATGTTCCATTGGAATCATAGTTGGTTGGCTTCAAATAGTTGTAGTGAAACAATTTTGATTAGTTGAAGGAAACACAATCTAATTGGAATAGTGTTCCATAATCTGAAAAATCTGATTAGTTCAATATGTTCCATTGAAATCATAGTCGTAGTGATACAATTTTATGCGGTGTTCTTTGATCCAAGGTTATGAAAATTGAATATAGCTAGTGATCTCTCTAGGTTCCATTGGATAGCAATATGATATGTCATAGTCATGAAAATTGCATATAGCTAGTGATCTCTCTAGGTTCCATTGGATAGCTATAGTGATCTCTCTAGGTTCCATTGCATATGTTCTATTTGAATCCTAAAGATAAGTTTCTCTTTAGTTGTAGTGAAACATGTTTCCTTATTGCAGCAGTATGTAACATTTGTTCCATTTTAATTTGTTTCTGTTGCAGGAGTGACAAGCATTGTCCAGAACTCATGGAGTTCCTTCGCAGCGGCATCACTTGTGCTTCCGTTGACATAAGGAACGACAAGCTGAAGATGAGGCACAGCTTCGGTATTGAGATACCAGCTGGTTGCCTCGTTGATCTCCAAACGATATTCAGGCTTCGACATGACAGGACTTCGATGGCTCATATGACAGTTGCCTTGATCGATGAGTCATATGGTGATATGAAGACCAGTTTCCCAAAGTCTCAGCACAGACTTTGGGAGAAGGGCCCACTTGATGATATCAACATTGAGTATGCAGCAAAAGATACATACGTTTCATACGAGTTGTACCGCAAGATTCGAGTCGTCAACTATGGCCAGCGTCACCTCGAGGAACGTGGACATTCTGATTTAGATGATTCAGACGAGTAGTGTTCTTAACGTCGAACACTTGTATATATATCTATGGTAGCTATTATTATGTACTGTTTGGACTAGTATCATGTACTTCTTGGACCAATTTATATATGTCTAGTTTCTGTTTGTGCCATTATAGTTTCCAAATTTGAATGGTTTAGCCCTTTCTAACTTCATTTGCTACTTTTGAATGGTTTAGCCCTTTCTAACTTCATAGTATCATGCATTTCGACCACATATATATACAAAAAGTCTTCAGTTCAAATAAGTTCAAAAAATGAAATCCCTTTTGTAACAGATCTGTTTTTGATTAAAACAATCATTTAAAAATGAAAGACCATTAGTCCCACGTGGCGTGCAGCGGAACCACGTGGCGTGCCGCGGAACCACTTTTGTTGTCGGGGTCGCTTCTCCTTCTTCTCCTTGTGCTAGATATTGGTTATGCACTAGGGGAAGTAGGAGTAGCGACCATCATCGACGGTTGAAAAATCGGGTGAGCTAGTGTCCACCATATATGAGAGAAGAAGAATGTCGTCTCTTATTGTGGGGGTCGCTTCTACTTCGAGAGAGATTGTCCATTTTGTGATGTGCCTTTGAATGGTGCATTTTGAACACACAAAAAGTATGGAGTTCAAATAAGTTCAAAAAAATGAAATCCATTTGTAAGAGATGAGTTCTCGTTCGAAACCCTGCTACTTCGAGAGAGATTGTCAGTTTTGTACACGAACTGCATCCAGTTTTTGTCGTAGCCCTCTCAACTTTTTAACACATGCTATGTGGGTGAAATGATAATAGCATGCCAACTTTCAACATTTTCAGAGTTGATTTGTAGTGCTTTTCAATTTCAGGGTCAACTAGCTCAAAAAAATAAGTAAATGCACGAAATATACCAAATGAAGTCAGAAATTGTTGAAATTTTGTGATATGCCTTTGAATGGTGCATTTTGAACACAAAAAAAGTATGGAGTTCAAATAAGTTCAAAAAAATGAAATACATTTGTAAGAGATGAGTTCTCGTTCGAAACCCTGCTACTTCGAGAGAGATTGTCAGTTTTGTACACGAACTGCATCCGGTTTTTGTCGTAGCCCTCTCAACTTTTTAACACATGCTATGTGGGTGAAATGAGGATAGCATGCCAACTGTCAACATTTTCAGAGTTCATTTGTAGTGCTTTTCAATTTCAGGGCCAACTAGCTCAAAAAAAATTAGTAAATGCACGAAATATACCAAATGAAGTCAGAAATTGTTGAAATTTTGTGATGTGCCTTTGAATGGTGCATTTTGAACACACAAAAATTATGGAGTTCAAATAAGTTCAAAAAAATGAAATCCATTTGTAAGAGATGAGTTCTCGTTCGAAACCCTGCTACTTCGAGAGAGATTGTCAGTTTTGTACACGAACTGCATCCATTTTTTGCCGTAGCCCTCTCAACTTTTTAACACATGCTAAGTGGGTGAAATTATGATAGCATGCCAACTTTCATCATTTTCAGAGTTCATTTGTAGTGCTTTTCAATTTCAGGGTCAACTAGCTCAAAAAAAAAAGTAAATGCACGAAATATACCAAATGAAGTCAGAAATTGTTGAAATTTTGTGATGTGCCTTTGAATGGTGCATTTTGGATAGTCAAAATTATTAATTATGAAAATAAAAAATAGTTTTGCATTATTTATTCAATTTGAAACACTTTTCATTATCATAGTTTTGTCAAATTCTCAAATATGCAAAAAGAATTTTTGATAAACATAGTTTTTAATTGAAAATAACAAAATAGATAATAGTTTGGATAGTAAAAATTATTAGTTATGAAAAAAAACTAGTTTTGCATTATTTATTCAATTTGAAACACTTTTCATTATCATAGTTTTGTCAAATTGTCAAATATGCAAAAAGAATTTTTAATAAACATAGTTTTTAATTCAAAATAACAAAACAGATAATAGTTTGGATAGTCAAAATTATTAATTATTAAAATAAAAAATAGTTTTGCATTATTTATTCAATTTGAAACACTTCTCATTATCATAGTTTTGTCAAATTCTCAAATATGCAAAAAGAATTTTTAATAAATATAGTTTTTAATAGAAAATAACAAAATAGATAATAGTTTGGATAGTAAAAATTATTAATTATGAAAATAGAAAATAGTTTTGCATTATTTATTCAATTTGAAACACTTTTCATTATCATAGTTTTGTCAAATTCTCAAATATGCAAAAAGAATTTTTAATAAACATAGTTTTTAATTGAAAATAACAAAACAGATAATAGTTTGGATAGTAAAAATTATTAATTATGAAAATAAAAAATAGTTTTGCATTATTTATTCAATTTGAAACACTTTTCATTATCATAGTTTTGTCAAATTCTCAAATATGCAAAAAGAATTTTTAATAAACATAGTTTTTAATTGAAAATAACAAAATAGATAATAGTTTGGATAGTCAAAATTATTAATTATGAAAATAAAAAATAGTTTTGCATTATTTATTCAATTTGAAACACTTTTCATTGTCATAGTTTTGTCAAATTCTCAAATATGCAAAAAGAATTTTTAATAAACATAGTTTTTAATTGAAAATAACAAAATTGATAATAGTTTGGATAGTCAAAATTATTAAGTATGAAAATAGAAAATAGTTTTGCATTATTTATTCAATTTGAAACACTTTTCATTATCATAGTTTTGTCAAATTCTCAAATATGCAAAAATAATTCTCAAATTTCATTATCATACAAAGAAATTGAAACTATATGAGAAATCATGGAGTAAATTCAACCTGAATTCACTTTGAATTCAGATTGAATTTTCTCCACAATTTCGAATATAGTTTCAATTTTCAGTAAGTTTAGGCCCGTCAGCCTGCTTTAGAGAGGAGCTCGATGGACAAGCTGCGACGGGGCTTATAAACAAGTGTTAGTCCCCCTCGTTGGGCGAGGTGGGACTAAACTTATCGTGCAGCCGAGGAGGGGCTTTAGTCCCGGGTGGAGCCACGCCCCGGGACTAAAGACACCCTTTAGTCCCGGCTGGAGCCATGCACCGGGACTAAAGACACCCTGCTTCCCGCCTCTTGGTCTGCCCGAAAAGAGGCCTTTAGTCCCGGGTCGTGGCTCCACCCGGGACTAAAGGGGGTCTTTAGTCCCGGCCCGAGCCACGCACCGGGACTATAGATCCACCTATATAAGCAGGACCTCGAAAATTTCCAACCCAATTCGTCCATTTCTCTTCTTCTTCCTCTCGTTCTCCTGCCCGGCGCGGCACAGCGACGAACTAACCGACGCCGTCAGGCTGCCCGCCGTCCTGCTCGCCGTCCTGCTCGCCGCCGCCTGCCGTCCTCCTCGCCGTCCTCCTCGCCGCCGCGCCGTCCTCCTCACCGTCGCGCCGTGCTCCTCGCCGTCGCGCCGTCCTCCTCGCCGCCCTCCTCGCCGCGCGCCGTCGACACCTCCGGTCGGTAAGCCCCCCGCCCCCTCCTCCCCAACACTCCGGCTAGTATAGAAGAAAAGAAGAAAAAGGAGAAGAGAAGAAGAAAAAGGAGAAGAAAGGAAGAAAAAGGAGAAGAAAAGAAGAAAAAGGAGAAGAAAAGAAGAAAAAGAAAAATATTTTTTTGTTATTTAATTCCTATTGTTATTAGGTTTGTGCTAGATTATAGGGTTAGTAATATTTAGAATTAGGTTCGGGTTACAAGAAGAAGAAATATGAACAAAAATAAGAAAATAAGATTAGGAAAAATGAAAATAAGAAGAGGAGGAGAAGAAAAGAAGAAAAAGTGTATATTGTATAGTGTATATGCTTAAGTGTATAGTGTATATAGTGTATAGTGTATAAGGAGAGGAGGGATTTTGTTATAGTGTATATAGTGTATAGTGTATAAGAAAAGAAGAAAAGAAGAGGAGGAGAAGAGAAGAAAAGAAGAGGAGGAGAAGAAAAATGAAAATAAGAAGAGGAGGAATTTTGCTATTGTATAATGTATATGCTTAAGTGTTAATAGTGTTTCTTAGATTATTGCTTAATTTTGCTATTGTATATGCTTAAGTGTTAATAATTTAATTTTGCTATTGTATATGCTTAAGTGTTAATAGTTTATTTTTAGCAAGAAAATTAATAGAACTAGTTTATTTTTTTAGTTCATTTTACGATGCCTATCCCGCATCCTCGTCGTCGACTCGGCGGAGGACACCTGCTTGATCAGAGGGGCCCTGTCCGGGGCTGGGCTCCGCCCGGCTGGTATTGGGAGGTGCTACCTTCCGGGGGGCGTAGGTTGGTGAGGAGCCAGCCCGTCGTTGACCCGATCCTTGTTTGGTGGCGATCGCGTGGGCCAGTGAGGGTGCCGAGGCTTCCGGACACCGCGGAGGTGGTACGTCACCGTGTCAGCGAGGAGGATGAGCACGTCCGTCGCTACATGGTTGCGTTGGAGGGCAGGTTCGAGCATACCTGACAGGTTTTTCGGGGATCTCACTGGAGCTATGATCCTGTGATGGTTCCTTCTCTTTGGGTGTCCACCGCCCGCGCCGATACCCGTCGGGCGCTACGGTTCTAGCTGTATCAGTGATGCTATATGTATGATAGTATTCGAGGAGTATTAGTGATAATATTCGACGATGTACGGACAAAAGAGATGATGTATTAGCTTATAATTGAATGCATGCTAATTTGAATACTACTTTATTTTACGATTTGGTTTTGCTTATTGAATGCTCAAATTGGAAAAGTACTCCTACTTTGAATACTATGCAGAAATCTAGGAGCCCGGGTGGAGCCACGACCCGGGATTAAAGTTGTTTTGGAACGGAGTTCCTGATAGAATATTTTTTTTGGTACAAAGGTTAAGAAAATCCGTTTTTTGCAGAACTATGGATCCACATATCAAGAACCTCGAAGAGGAAGAACTTCTCGAAGATATAATCAAAGACGGCCCCGACGTTGAACCAGTTGAATCTCCGTCGTCATATCTAAACTAGGACGTTGGAATGGAGGTCGAGCGACACGAAGATGAAGCCGATGGGGCAGGAGATAGGTCCAATGACGGAGAAGGTGATAGCTCCACTGATGGAGAAGCCGGTGAAGAGGAGAAAAAATCAGACGTTCCTCAGCTTGGACAACAGGTCAAACAGTTGATCCCACCCCTCAAGGTGTTAACCGAGAATGTTCCCCCTCCGGTGCAGGGGCAAGCTTTTGAAAGAGCAAAGGAGTTGGCGGATGAATGTGGTATCTCGGTTGAAGATTTGCTGGCTTCCCAAGACGACAGGATACCCAAGGCTGTGGTAGCCCCTAAGCCACAGTTTGTCATGGAAGAGCCTTTGGTCAGCAAAGATGATCTCCCAACAAATATGTGTTACTTGCATAAATGGTACTTAATTGAATCAAAGAATGGGAGAATGATGATCGTGCTGAGTGTCCCACGGGAGTACTACGGCCGCTCCGAAGAAATACATATCGACTTTGATGATCTCTTCCAGATGTACAATGGCGACGCCCTCGACAAATCGCTTATGAGTTGCTATTGTCTGTAAGTTTTTTAATTCGTTGTCTACATATAACTTGTTTAGTTATTTCAATTCATTGTCTATATATAACTTGTACTCTATTATGCAGAATGAAGATTCTGGAGTGTAAAAGTAAGAGCATCCTAAATATTGGGTTTATTGACCCAGATAAAATACATATAGCGACGCTAACTGACAAACCCAAGGAGACGGAGGAAAACCTTCTAAGCTTTCTAACAGATCAAAATTTCTGTGACCACATACTGTTTCCATACAACTTTAGGTGAGGGTCTTTACTCTATTGTGTCGATTCACTTATAAGTGTAATTGATAAGTTACTCACACACACAAACACACACATACACACACACACACACACACACACACACACACACACATATATATATATATATATATATATATATATATATATACATGTGCAGCTTCCATTGGATTCTGTTGGACATTCAAATTGATAAGGGAAGAGTTGATGCCTTCGACCCATTATCGAGACCCTTGGAACAGTTCCAAAGCCTGCAGGACATGCTCCAAGCGGTTCAAGTGCGTGACTACCGGTAACTTTCCTGAGAAGCTGACCTTTAGAGCGGCTCAGGTAAGTAGTAGTATGATATACTTCTATTAATTTTCAATACATTTATGATGCTAGATTATTATTTTGATTATATATATTCTATTCTCGTAAAGTGCGACCAGCAGCCACGGGGAACGCATCTATGCGGATACTATGTTTGCGAGACCATTCGCACGTTTACCTCTGAGTTCAAGGATCACAGATTCGACGTAAGCAATGAACATTCACACCTCTATTTTTACCCGTCATTCTTTGTTATCATGATTGATATTCATATTCATCTCCTCTTCTTATATAGCACATGGCCATGAGGACGAAAGTCCTACCAGAGCAACGCGCGATTGCTGTTGCAGAGGAGCTTGCGGGATTTCTGAGGACGGAAGCTATAGAAGACAAAGGACGATTTAGTGTAGCTAGGGGCCATTACTGATGTTCGTCCATGTAATCGAATAGACGGGTTCTAGTCCCGATAATTCAGATCTCCATATAATTGTATATATATGATCGCTTGTAAGATAAGTTAATCTTATATATATATATATATATATATATATATATATATATATATATATATATATATATATATATATATATATATATATATGCATAATTATTTCTATTTAAATTATATGAAAACTAATTCCCGAACACCAAACGAGGCATCACGTTAATCTCCCGAACACCTAAACCTTAAAACCCTAAAACCCAAAAATAATTTCATTCAAAAGAAATCCAAAAATCAGCAAAATCTGAAAATCTTTAGTCCCGGTCCGTGTATTGAACCGGGACTAAAGGGCCTGCCCCTGGGGCGCTACGGGGCGCCCACGTGGAGCACCTTTAGTCCCGGCGTGTAACAGGGCCGGGACGAAAAGGTTAGACCTTTAGTCCCGCCCCTTTAGTCTCTTATAGAACTTCATTTTGTAGATTTTGTTTTATGACTTCATTTGTTTTTTAAATTATTATTATTCTCTTATAGAACTTCATTTTGTAGATTTTGTTTTAGTTCTTGTTTTAGTTTTAGTCTTATTTTTTTTTAGAAAAGGAGGATGACCCCCGGCCTCTGCATCAGGGAGATGCATGCGGCCATTTTATTGATTATTCTCGAGGACCTTACAAAGTATTACAACAATATGTCTGAATCCGCCATCTTCGCAACATCTGTCGCTACTCCTATCCATATGATGAAGGGGTGCTAGCTGGGCCACATACCTAGATCACTTACCTAAGCCTAACATCAAAAGTCGGAAGCCCCAGCAGATCTGGTCAAGCCATCTGCCACATACCGGGTCTAGGGCACAAAACCGATCTGACGCACTCGTGTGCTATCGCCGCCATCTTCCACCGGTCCGTCTTCAGCGCAAATATTGAGGCTTCTACCTTTGTGTAGCCACTCTGCCATTGACGTCACCATGATGCCAGATAGCTACCTCCTCCTGCGCGAGTCCATCTCCACGCATCGGACGCCGAGTCCCCACAGCGCCATGCCGCCGATATCCGCCGCCATCAATGTGTGAGATGAAGCACCGCTCCACCATTCCTCCAGCCAACACTTGCTCCAAAACGATGCCCCCAGGAGGGAGGGCGATAAAACGCCATCATCGTTCGATCCAGGAAGACCTAGATCTAGGGTTTCCCCCGGAGCATCCAGAGCCTGATGACGCAAACAGTAATGCCGTTGCTCCACCAGACGAGCGTCGCCGACGTCACAACCTCCAAGATGTAGCAGGCCAAAATGCGCCGGCATCGAACCGCCGCCACCTCCACCACCGCTTGAGCAGCCTCCGAGCAACGCCTTCAGGAAGGAACACGCCACCGCGGTGTCGTCGTCGCTTGGACCAAGGGGATCTGAGGTTTTCACCTGAGCTCCTGGGAGGGGTGGAAGGAAGGGGATCCTCTCCAAAGCCTCCAACAAGGGAAACAACACCCAAAGGCGCTGCCTTCGGAGTGGCCGCCGCCGCAACCGCCGCCACCCCCCGCGCCGTCCGGGTCAAAGAGGGATCCACCGACCGCGTACAGGGGCCAGCACCGCCTGCACCCGCCGGAGCACCGCCGCTAGCCCAGCGCCCGCCACCGCCTGCCGCAGGCCGCCGCCGTGCGCCCCACTCCCCGCTACCGCTCGCCGAGGCCTGCCCCCTCGCGCCCGATCGCGATCGCCACCACAAGCCACCGCCGTCAACCACCTAGATCCGCCGCCCGCGGAGGAAGGGGAGCCAGGAGAGGGAGTCCCCCGCCGCCGCCGTCTGCCACACGTGTTTTACCGGCGGCGTCACCCGGTGGCGGCGAGGAAGGGAGGATGAGAGAGCGGCGGCGGAGCCTAGGGCTTGGGAGCCCCCGAGTCGCCCAGGGCGGGGGCGACGCCAAGTTTTAGTCTTATGGGGAAGAAAAAGACAGGAGAAACAAGAAGGATGAGCCTATAGATCCCGATCCGACGATGGAGAGCAATTTGACGGATCAATTGAAAAAATTTAGACGCATGTTGCTTAGTCGCTCCCCTGTTCACAGAGTCGTCTATTTTGTACAGCTTACTACGAATTTGATAAGTGAAAGACGTGGAGAATGTACCCTGTCTCTACCTCTGGCACGTTGTGTCAACATCAATGTTTTAAATAGCGGGATATGGCAAATAGCGGCCAGCCTCTAAATCAGCTATAGCGGGCTACGGCAAATAGCGACGAGCCTCTAAATCAGCTATAGCAAGCTATAGCGGCATATTTGTACATGATATCATTTAGCGACACCCTGCTGAAAAGGCTATAGCGAGGCTATAGCGGGCTATTTAAAACTATGGTCAACATAAACAGTCAGAACTTGCTTTATATGTTTTCTATGTAGTTTGAGCGTCCGGTGATGTACTTGCCCTAATAGAATTGGAATGATCAAATTAGTACGCGGTTGCAACCGTCAGCTGCATTCGATGTAGCAATCCCATTCCCTCGATGTGTGTGCGCGCGCACACACTTCACAAGTGCCAACAAAACACATCAATCCATTTTAAACTGCTTTGATAAATGCAATATTTTTAGTCATAATTGGGTGGGTGCGGCCGGGGGCACCGCCCGCAACCCTTTCTGTTGAAGTGGACCACTGAGATGGGCAAAGGCGTTGGGCTAGGGCCGGCCAACTGTGACCTGTCGTCCGAATGACCCTCGACGTCTAGACATTGACGACCAGTGCCAACAATATTTCCTTCATGGTGTCCTTGCACCAGTCCGTGGCCCTTCTCATAGCTGGCGTCCTGGATGGACACCCTGTCCTAGGTGTTTGTTTGTGCTCTTCTAAGAAAAGGTTTTTTGTTTGTGCAACATGCTCTTATCTTAATTAGGTGCACACTCGCTCATGCCTCACCCGACACGTCAAGACATTGACGACTAGTGCGACTTACGTCATCTTCATGGCGGCGTTCCACCAGTCTGTAGCCTACACAGGAGTCGGCATCTCAGACAGACACCCCGTGATACGCACGCATGCCCTGCTACGGCCTCATGCGGTATGGTTCCATGTCAATCTCTTCGGTCAGAAGGGCCAACACCTGGTGTTTCGATCCGACAACCTCTATATGTCTACCTTCCGACCGACATCGCTGGTCCACGTTGGACGGCCAGCAAGCCACCCTGCCACATTTAACGCCCCAGGGGGCGATGACTACTTCATAAAACAGAAGTACCAACGGAATACACCGATCCTTTCATGGATTGGTTTGATCAACACAATATTTTTGTACACATAATATGGGAGGAGGGCGCCCCCCCCCCCCCTCCGTCCCTACCCATTTGTGTTGAAGTCGGTTCCTCAAATGCACAAGGTGTTAGGCTAGGACCCGAATCATATTGATTCCAACATAGTCCAACCCAGGGTGGCCTCTCAGTCCGAAAATCTCTTGATTGTTGCCGGGGAATGACAGCCCCTAGAGCTCGACAACTTGGATTATTGTCGCTAAAAAGAGAACAGATCCCTGCGGGTTCTTGAATGCGGAAATATAGAGATTATTGTTGCAGTGTGCGAGGGTGGTGAGGACCCGACACGTGGGCTCCATTAGATCGACAAACATCAAGTTTGCCTGCGGTAGGCTGAGATTTTTTTTAGGGGTGTAGCTATAGGCTATACGTGGCGACCCTTACCAAGTATAAGGGCGAAATTGGCTAACCTATGAGCTTCACCGTTAACAACACAGCCTTGAAAAATAAAAGAGCAGTTCAGATTGCTAGACTTCAGCTTCATTTCACTAATGATAGTGCTGAAACGTCCTTTGGAGCCTTTGTCAATATCTAAGGTGACTTGCTTGGAGTCAGAAGAGATGACTTATTGTTGTACGTGAAAAATCTTCAGCAAGAGAGATAGCCTTTCTACATGTGATGGCCTCAAGTGTTGCCGGATCCATGGCCCGGCTATCACCAGCACCGAACTGCCAACGTAGTTGCCATCTCTATCCCGACAAACTGCTGCTGCAGAACCTACCCGCCTTGCACGCACTCCCACGTCCACATGGATCTTCATGTACCCCGCCGGTGGAGCTTTTGGGTATCTTTGTAGAGCTGCGGGACGGGACGCTATCACCTAAGACGTTTCATGTTGTTTATCTCCAAACATGTCCAGCTCTTCTATAAATTTTTGGCGAACATAAAGGTCGCTTGGGGGCTTCGGAAGACCCCCTCATAGATATCCTAGCGACGGGTTGGCCAAATGGGCCATAGTGTGACCGCAAGAAGAACCATTTGATCATGTCAGAGCCTCTCCATAAGAGAAAACATCCACTGTTTGGCGATTGGTTCTGTTGAGATCGTCATTCTATGTGTCAATTCCTCGTCGGTTAGGGCCCAAACACATCTTGACATTGTACACTCAGTCAAGGAATGTCTCCAAGAGTCGGGCGCACCACAAAGGTCACAAGAGCTGGTGGTAGACATGTTCCGGTGGGCTATGTCAACTTCAGTCGGCAAGGAGTGCTTAGGTAGCCTCGATAGGAATATCCAAATTTTTGCTGGCACTTGTGTCCTCCAAAGTTGTCTCCACGAGCCTTCCTCGTGACGAGTACTAGAGGAGGCCAGTGCGCCATTCAACAAAGCTTCTCTTCTATGCTTTCTATCAACTATCATGTTGCATGCAGATTTTACCAAGAAGTTCCCGTTCTTTTCATGTTACATGGCCAAAGGTCCTACATGTTGCGAGTGCACAGTGGAATACTGAGGAAGTGAGGCCGTGTTTGTTTCAAAAGTCTTGTGACTTTTTTTAGCCCCAACTTAAAAGTCCCTAGTCCCTACCCGTTTGTTTCCAGGACTTGAGGTCATTAAATGACATGTAAAAAGACTATGTTACCCCTGACCATATTATTAAATAACACTTGTTTATAAGCAAATATTACAAAAGCAAAGAACTCTTGTTCACAACACTGGTTCATAATGAAAGATCAACATACTACTACTCCCTAGTACAGTACAATTTACTTCAGAGAAGGGGACACTCTGACCGAGAACGATGGGTGACCTGAGAGAGCTCGAGGAAGGAGGCCCCGGGGTCGAGCAGGCGGTCGATGCGGTCCCTGGGGAGCAGCTTCCCCCGCCCTTCGTTCCGCTTCACCGCCCCCGTGCCTCCGCCGCCCAGCACCTGCAGGGCCTCCCGTTTCGTCAAGGAGAGGAAGGGGTCGGGTCAAGGAAGGGAGAGAGAGACCGGCGGCGCGCACGCACCTGGGAGACGCGGGACCGCAGGTCGGAGAGGAGGCCGCCGACGGCGGCGGCGTTGCGCGCGTAGGCGTCGGAGCTCCGGTCGAGCGCGTCGGGCAGGACCGAGGAGGAGGAGGCCACCGCCGAGGAGCGGTAGGCTGCTGCGGCGCGGGCGCTGCCTGGGCGGGGCCGAGGGAACTGGCGGCGGCGGCTGGTGGGGGTGCGAGCGCGAGCGGCTGGGAGGGAGACGCGAGCGCGAGCGGCTGGGCAGGACGAGCAAGCGGATAGGGCTGGAGACGCGATGCGATGCGGGGCAAGATAGGAAAAAGTCCCAAAAAGTCCCTCCCACAGGTACTTCTCCAAATAGTCCCAAACACCCCACTTTAGTCCCTAAAAGTCCCTCCTGTTTGTTTCATATGGGACTTTTTGAGACTTTTTTTAGTCCCTACACCAAAAAGTCCCTGGAAACAAACACCCCCTGAGAATTACCATGTTGTATGCAGATTATGTAATTGGCCTATACAGAAAACTATGCAATTTATGATTTTCCTCTTGTGAAAAAAGGTGTTTATGATTTACACCATAGTTTTCTGTATAGGCCAATTACATACCCTGAGTAAGTTGAATGCAATTTATCGGGTAACACAGTAGAGAAATGTAGGCCAATTACATGAAATGAAATTCACAGCGTAAACTGAAATCTCGACATATTCCTCAAAAAACACCCTGCTTTCATGTGGGTATTGGCAAAACATCTGCGATGTGGCCATTCTCACTGCACTTAACGGCTTCTATTTTTTTCATAGAAAAGGAGGCTTACCTCCGGCCTGTGCATCAATTGATGCATACAATCTTTTATTAAACATTAAGCATACGGTTCCGAATTCAAATACATGCTCACGCAGAGCAGGAAACAAAGAGTAAAAATGAGACAGACACAGCCAACAAAAATAGGCCTGGATGACTAAACACATATTCTATTACTGGACCGCCATCCAAATCGATTGTAGATAACCTCTTCTGAAAAAAGGTTTTTGCTCTTCTGAAAAAAAGGTGTTTGCTTGTGCAACATCTTCTCATCTTAATAACGTGCACATTCGCTCGTGCGTACATACGGGGTTGAGTGAGATCACTCTCCAGGTTGAGTTGGGACTTGGGATCGCTCGCTTAAATAGCCAGGAATTTGTTTTTGCAAAATCATCTCATCTTAATTATACACTCTAGCAAGCTCGATCGTCACAACCGGCACATGCACCCCGCCCAGATCTCTTCCTCGTTCCACCATTTTTGTGCATGTCAGACGGTTGCAAAACCGCGGAAATCCAAATTGTTCCACCAGAAATGGTTAACTTCTCTTTCGCGCGCAGAGACTATTGCAACCGCACTCCCAGCATATCCCTCTTTGTTCTTGTCTGCCTTTCCAAAAAAAACCTTGCAACAAGAGATTAACGGAGCAAAGTTAACATTAGTCACCACAAGGCCAAGCTCACCGTGTAGGTCAATGCTTAGTAGCAATGCCACCAGTTCCACTAACTAATTCATTTTTTTCTTATAGAACTTCGTTTTCTAATTTTATTTTAGTTCTTGTTTTAGTTTTAGTATATGGGGAAGATGAATATAGGAAAAAAGAGGAAGATGGGTCTTCCGATACGTTTCGGACGTTGGAGAACGATTAGACGGATCGATCGAAAAATTTCAGGAGCATGTAATTTAGTCGCTCCCCTATTCATGGAGTCATCTGTTTTTACAGCTTACCACGAATTAAATTCATGAGTGAAAGGCGTGGAGAATGTACCTTGTCTCCACCTATGGCATGTTGTTTAGTCGTTCCGTGTTCATGGAGTCACCCGACACGTCAAGACATTGACGACCAGGGCCAACTATCTCTCCTTCATGGCGCCTCTGCACCAGTCTGTGGCCTAGACCAGAGCTGGCGTCTTGGACGGACACCCCGTGCTAGGTGCGCAGGGCTTGCGGCGATCACCCACAGTATGATTCCACGTCGATCACCTGGCCAGAAGGGCCAACTCATGGTGAAGCTCCCGTTCCGGTAAGACAACCTCTACTTGTCCTGGTTCAAGAATGCTTCACGTTCGCCGGCGAGGAAGGCACCCCTCCCACGCTGGTTTTCAAAACCGGCACGGCTGGTTCGCGTTCGACGGCCTACCACATTCAACGTCCCTGGAGATGACGACTGTTTCTTAATACAGAAGTACCAACAGAATACATCAGTCTGTTCATGATTTATCAATGTTTTAAATAACGGGCTACGGCGAATAGCGGCGAGCCTCTAAATCAGCTATAACGGGCTATAGCGGCATATTTGTACATGATATCATTTAGCGGCACCTTGATGAAAAGGCTATAGCGAGGTTATAGCAGGGCTATAGCGGGCTATTTAAAACTATGTGATTTATCAGTGCAATATTTTTTTAGTCATAATATGGGAGGGGGGCGCCGGCCCCCCTACCGCTTGTGTTGAAGTGGACTCAGATGCACAAGATGTTGGGCTAGGACCTGAATTGTATTGACGCCAACATGGTCCAAACCTGGGTCGCCCCTCAATCCAAAGATCTCTTGATTATCACCGATGAAAAACATCCACTGAAACTCGACAACTTGGATTATTGGCCCTAAAAAGAGGATAGATCGCCCTGCAGAGGTTCTAGAAGCCGGAGAGGTAGAGACTGTAGTTACATAGTGCAAAGGTTGTGAGCAGCCGGCATGTGGGCTATGTAATCTCGGCCAGACGACCATGATCATGTTTGCCAGCAGCAGCCTGCTACGATCGAAGAAGCGGGTACCTCAGCCGACCAGGAAGGAACTGCACCTCCACCTTCTCGCGTACCTCCTGCAGGCTCCTGGCCAGACCTACAGTGCATAGAAAGATGTACTTCCTCCTTAAGTTAATATGAAAGCATTTAGAATATTATTTTAGTAATTCTTAACGTTTTTATACTACTTTTGCTAGACCTTTCATGTACTTGTCTGAGACTTGTTTTGGATTTTAATATATGGCTGTATGCATCTCTCGATGCATAGGCCGGGGCTTAGCCTCCTTTTCAAAAGAAAACGTTTTTATATTAGTTTACAGATGGGGTATTCGATTAGATAGACCAGAAATTTTGCTGCACTACAGGATCACTTGTCTTTTTTTTGAAAGTTCCAACCTTGCTGGCGATGTCATTGATAGCAGAAATGAATGGAAAAAAACAAAGTGGTGTGAAGATCCTAGGATCGAGGGTCGTGGTGTCAAACCTGCCAAAAAGGAAAGAAAAAGAAAAAAGAAAAAGGCACTTATTTTGATATCTCATGGTGGTTCCCCAAGGGGCTCTTTATGCATTTAGCTCCCGCTAACCTCCATTGATCCATCCATTTGTGATCCTTGTGATGATATCTCTGATGCTTGGGAGCTTTTTCTTGAAGGTGCATTGGTTGCGCTTTTGCCATATTGCCCAATAGGCGAGAAGTCTCATTGTGTTGGTTCCCTTCTTTCATTTGCCGGCGGTATCTTCCTGTGATTTTAAGGCAATGGCCGTGGCAGATGCAGCTCCCATTCTTCCTTTGATTTAAGAGTGGCACATCTTTCCCATTGGCTAATCTTGTTCCATACCTCCTGCGATGTCGGGCAAGATTCTAAATTTCGGACACAAAGCTGACAGAAGTATTCATTGGTCTAACCCCGCCGCTATAACGTGTCGTTGCACCACAGTCTATCTTGGAACATTAACCAAGACAAAATCTTCATAGTACCTGGCGCCCAGGCCTTCCATATGAGCTTGTCGAAGCAGGAAGAAACTCTTCCCTGGAACTGCATGGAGTATGCTGATCTCGCAGAGTAATGCCCGAACTTCTCCATGTGCCAGAAGATGTGGTCCGGTGTCCTCTTGTAGCTGGACATCTAGCCCTTTAAGCAGCCGGTGAAGTTAGACGAAGCCTTGAACTAGATGGTGGTTGTTGTCTGCTGCTAGCAGTCCCCGGTAACGGCACTAGAAGAATGTTGTTGACGTGTTCCTGACTGATGCCTCCCCGGCAACGGAGTCAGAACTGCTCCCAGTTGCTCAACAATTAGCAATTGTCTTGCAATGGCCCACCAGCGTGTGGGTTCGCGGCAGTTTTCGAGGGTAGAGTATTCAACCCAAATTTGTTGGTTCGCCGGACAGGAAGGGAGAGGATACTCTCAAGAATTAGCAACTGAATGTGTCAGATACAACCACACCTGAAAGATTAGTATCTGCAAGCAAAGTATCAGGAGCAAGGTAGTATGATAACAACGGTGCCATAAACGATTTGTTGATAGCAGACTATTCCTAACGGTTGTATCAATGGCGCCAGAAGTTGACCGTGGATGGAAAATATTCTTTCCCGTCAACGGCGCGAGAAAAAGTATTGTAGCAGGTAGCAGCAGTGTAACGAGTAACAACAGTGGCAAGGAACAGCAGTAGTGACAACAGTAGCAAGTAGCAATAGTAGTAACAGCAGCAGAGCAAAGCAAGTAACAGCAGCAGCAACAGTAGTAACAGCATCAGAGCAAAACAAGTAACAGCAGCAGTGGGACAAACTCGTAGGCAATGGGTCGGTGATTTGTTTGGATGATATTCATCATGCAACAGTTATAACACGGAGAGATATGTGGCTAGCTTCCGTTCGTCAATGTGATGTAGGCATGCATTCCGTGTGTCGTCATACGTGCTTAGGGAAAAGAACTTGCATGACATCTATTGTTCATCCCTCCCATGGCAGCGGGGTCCAAAAGGAAACTACGGGATATTAAGGTTCTCCTTTTAATAAAGAACCAGACCAATGCATTAGCACTTGGTGAACACATGAACTCCTAAAACTATGGTTATCACCAGGAGTGGTTCCGGTTATTGTCACTCCGGGGTTGCCGGATCATAACACATAGTAGGTAACTACAACTTGCAAGATCGGATCTAAAACACACATATATCGGTGATAACATAATAATTTCAGATATGAAATTATGGCACTCGGGCCCTAGTGACAAGCATTAAGCATGGCAAAGTAGTAGCAACATCAATCTCAGAACATAGTGGATACTAGGGATCAATCCCCGTCAAAACTAACTCGATTACATGATAGATCTCATCCTACTCATCACCGCCCAGTGAGCCTACGAATAGATTACTCACGAACGATGAAAAGCTTCATGGAATTGGAGAGAGAAGAAGGTTGATGATGACGATGGCGACGATTTCCCCTCTCCGGAGCCCAAAACGGACTCCAGATCTACCCTCCAGATGAAGAACAGGATGTGGCGGCGCCTCCGTATCGCAAACGCGACGAAATCTTCTCTCTTGATTTTTTCTGGGACGAAAGTGAATTTATAGAGCTGAGTTTGGGGGCTGCAGAGCCACGTGGGCCCCACAAGCTTGCTAGCCGCCACCAGGGGTGGCGGATACAGGGCTTGTGGCCCACTGGCCCCTCCCCTCCGGTGGATCTTTGCGCAGGTATTTTTCATATTTTCTAGAAATATTCTTCGTAAATTTTCAGGACGTTCCGAGAACTTTCATTTCTGCACAAAAACAACACCAAGGCAATTCTGCTGCAAACAACATTAGTCGAGGTTAGTTTCATTCAAATCATGCAAATTAGAGTCCAAAACAAGGGCAAAAGAGTTTGAAAAAGTAGATACGATGGAGACGTATCAACTCCCCCAAGCTTAAAACCTTGCTTGTCCTCAAGCAACTCAGTTGACAAACTGAAAGAGAAAGAAAAACTTTGACAAACTCTGTTTGATCTTGTTGTTGCAACTATGTCTAACTCATAACCAGAATTTCAGCAAGATCACAAGTTAACCACATAAGCAAGTGACACAAAGGTCTCACGGTAAACTAATATCAATGGCATAATCAGCTAGCGAGCAAATAATAATGAGTTTCAGATACCAACAATTCAATCAAAACAAGCATGAAGCAATATGAATAAGTGGTATCTCGCGAGCTCTTTCTGAGACCGCAAAACATAAATATAGAGCACTTTCAAAGATCAAGGGCTGACTAAACATTGTAATTCATAGCAACGAAGATCGAGTCATAGTCATACTCAATATCATTCAAAAGAAAAGCGTAAAAATGAGAGAGGTGCTCTCTAATTGCTGCTTATACAAGAGGAGGATGACTCAACAGGAAAATAAATAGACAGCCCCTCGCAGAGGGAAGCATTGATTTGCAGAGGTGCCAGAGCTCAAGCTTTGAAAACAGAGATAATAATTTTGGGTGGCATGCTTTCATTGTCAACGCAATGACCAAGAGTTCTCAATATCTTCCACGCTACTCATGCTATAGGCGGTTCCCAAACAGAAAAGTAAAGTTTTAACTCCCCCAGCACCAATCAATCACACTCCACGGCGAGCCGAATCCTCGGGTACCGTCCATACTAACATCGATCTGGGGGGAGTCTTGTTTTACAGTCATGTTTTCGATTTAAGCGTGGAACTGGGCATTCCAATTACCGACCCCTTTTCTCGTGAATGACAGTGAATAAACACATGTCGAAGATAACACGCCTAACATGGAAGATATCAATAGCCCCCTATCACCACATGAGCGGTTCGGGCATGCAAAACAGATTATTTCTTGAAGGTTTAGAGAATGCCACATGCAAATTTACTTGGAATAGCAGGTAGATACCGCAAATAGGTAGGTATGGTGGACTCTCATGGAAAAACTTTTGGGTTTATAGAAGTGGATGCACAAGCAGTATTCCCGCTTAGTACAAGTGAAGGCTAGCAGAAGACTGGGAAGCGACCAACTAGAGAGCGACAACAGTCATCAAGATGCAATGAGTTTGACTAACATGGAGTGCAAGCATGAACAGGATATAAATCACCATGAACACGAACATCATAGAGGCTATGTTGATTTTGTTTCAACTACATGCATGAACGTGCGCCAAGTCAAGCCACTTGAATCATTCAAAGGAGAATACCATCCTATCATACTACATCATAGTCATCTCAAAATCTATGTTGGCATTCAAGACAAACCATTATAAGCTCTCAACTAATTAAGCATGGCATCAGAAACTATGATCTCTAAGTTGTCATTGCAAACATGGTTCTCTCACAAAAAAGCTGAATCTAGAACGACAAGCTAGTCATATTTACAAAAACAAAATAGATATAGTTCATACCAGCTTTTCCAGTCTCAGTCACTTCATCATATATCATTATTATTGCCTTTCACTTGTATGATCGAACGATGTGAACAATAATATGAGTGCTCGTGCATTGGACTAAGCTGAATCTGTAGGCAAACACAAAAGAGAAGACAAAGTAATATGGCTCTTTAAAAGCTAAACAGGTAAGCATGCAAGACCCACTAAACATTGTAACCAATATCTTCTACCTTGACCCAAAGAAAAAGAAAACTATTTACAAGGGAAAACTCCCAACAAGCAAAAGAAGAAAGGAAAAATCTTTTTGGGTTTTCTCAAAAGGACACAAAACAAGAAAACAAGAAAACGAAAACAAACTAGCATGGATAATACAGTGGCAAAGTGTAAACACCGGCTAACAAAGTGAAGGCATAAGCATGGATGTAAGGTCGGTGAGAACACGTACTCCCCCAAGTTTAGGCTTTTGGCCTAGCTTGGTCTACTCCCAAGGCGGGAAATAACCAGCTCCGGATACTCCGGAGCGGACTGTGGATGCCACTGCTGTGTGAGCTCCTCTGGCTCCCACTGATAAACTAGCGTCTGGTACTTGACTGGCGGCTCGGGCACGACCACCTGTGGTTGGGCCAAGCCCCAATATGCGTAGATGTCCGAGGGCATAATAGTGTACCTGCCTGCGTGAAGATCGAACAAAGAAGGAGCAGGCAAAGTAATAGTCTCTCTAGTATCCTGACTAAATACCAGGTTATAAATCATCCGTCTACTAGCATCTCTATCCAGAAAATCATGGCGAACCATGGTGTCATAATCCAGATTTTTCTCGGGAAGAAGCATCTCTCCTTCCTCCCCTATTCTAACGGGTATCTCAAAGTGTCTGGCAAGACGGGTAGCATATATACTTTCATAGGCGACACCCTTGGAACGGTTTGTGTTCAACCGCTGCGCTACTATAGCACCTAGGTTATAAGTCTTATCGTTATAAAAGCCTTCGCGCAAAACCGCAAGGTCTGGAGAGCTAAGTGATCCAGCCTCCCCACGGCCAATCAAACATTTTCCCACAAATAATGAGAACTATCGAAGCACAAGAAAATGTATGCTAGCAATTCTAGCGCGAGACACTCCTCTCTCTTCTCCAACAGCAATAGTACCTATGAAATCCTCCAAGTCCCATGGACGAGGGTCACGAATATCCCCAACATAAGATAATTTGCATACATTGAAAAAATCCTGTAGTGTCATGCACTAGGGGATGTCGTATAACATGAACTCAACCATGGGACGATTCTTCCTCGGATAAAAGTTGAAGCTTTGAACGAAAATATTGGTGAGGAGGAGGTATTGTGAGCACTTATCTTCAACGAACGCGGTAAGACCTGCGTTCTCCACCAAGTAATAAAAGTCTTCATAAATCCCAGCGGCGCGCAAAAATGCATCACTTGGCCACTCGCATGCTCGAATTATGTGACTCGAGGAACCACGTACTTGGGGTGGTTCTTCTCATCTTCCTTGGGGTTACGGCTTGAAGAGCCTCTCAAGAACCTGCTCATCTTTTTCCTTTTCTAGCTCTAAAAAATTCTGAAATTTTTAGAGACTTCGAAAGAAAAGTGAATAAGGATTAACCCAACTCGTAGCAACTACTACCAATAGTGCCTAGAGACCGTATCACGCGCTAAAACTACTTGGGACCTGCTAAAATCAACATTTCTAGCTCAATAACAGGGTCACCAAGGTAGCAAGAATACGCGAAGGATAAAGCACTAGAGCAAAAAATAATTGGACCAATGGAGGAGTCACTTACCAAGGAGTAATTTCCCCAAAATGGTTCGTAGAATGGTGCTTTGAGCAAGGAGATCGAAAATCACAACCAAATGAGCAAGAACACGGGTTTGAGCTGCGAAACAATTTTTTGTGGAGGTAGGAGAAGAGGATGGGAGCTGGAATGAGTGGAGGGGGTCCCTGATGACCCACAAGTATAGGGGATCAATCGTAGTCCTTTCGATAAGTAAGAGTGTCGAACCCAACGAGGAGCAGAAGGCTTCAGCAAGGTAATAACTGCAAGCACTGAAAATAGCGATAACAAGTGATTGTGTAGCGAGGTGAAACGTAGCAAGCAAAGAGTAAAAAGTAACAAGTAGTCGAAACGGTGTAGCAAGTGGCCCAATCCCTTTTACAGCAAAGGACAAGCCTGAACAAAGTCTTATAGGAGGAAAAATGCTCCCGAGGACACACGGGAATTTCTTTCATGCTAGTTTCATCATGTTCATATGATTCGCGTTCGTTACTTTGATAGTTTGATATGTGGGTGGACCGGCGCTTGGGTACTGCCCTTACTTGTACAAGCATTCCACTTATGATTAACCTCTCTCGCAAGCATCCGCAACTACAAAAGAAGAATTAAGACAACGTCTAACCATAGCATTAAACTAGTGGATCCAAATCAGCCCCTTACGAAGCAACGCATAGACTGGGGTTTAAGCTTCTGTCACTCCAGCAACCCATCATCTACTTACTACTCCCCAATGCTTTCCTATAGGCCCAAATATGGTGAAGTGTTATGTAGTCGACGTTCACATAACACCACTAGAGGAAAAACAACATACAGCATATCAAAATACCGAACAAATATCAAATTCACATGACTATTATCAGCATGACTTATCCCATGTCCTCAGGAACAAAAGTAACTACTCAGAAAGCATAATCATAATCATGATCAGAGGTGTAATGAATAGCATCAAGGATCTGAACATAAACTCTTCCACCAAGTAATCCAACTAGCATCAACTAGAAAGAGTAATCAACACTACTAGCAACCTTACAAGTACGAAGATTGGTTACAAGAGATGAGCTAGGGATTGGAGAGGAGATGGTGCTGATGAAGATTTTGATGAAGATGCCTCCCCTCCGACGAGAGGAGTGTTGGTGATGACGATGGCAACGATTTCCCCCTCTGGGAGGGAAGTTTCCCCGACAGGATCGTCCTGCCGGAGCTCTAGATTGGATCTGCTCAAGTTCCGCCTCGTGGCGGCGGCAAAACCACGAAAGAGCTCCAGTATAATTTTTTTCTGGACCAAGACCCTTCATATAGCAAAAGAAGGGGGCTAGTGGGCCGTCAGGGAGCCCACAAGCCCCCACTCCGCCACCAGGGGGGTGGCGGTGGCAGGGCTTGTGGCGCCCTGGCAGCCCCCTCCGGTAGTTCTTTCGCCCAGTATTTTTATATAATCCCAAAAAAATCCACGTAACTTTTCAGGGCATTTGGAGATGTGCAGAATAGTGGACTATGATTTGCTCCTTTTCCAGTCCAGAATTCCAGCTGCCTGAATTCTCCCTCTTCAAATAAACTTTGCAAAATAAGAGAGAAAAGGCATAAATATGGTACCACAAGTAATATAACAGCCCAAAAAGCAATAAATATCAACATGAAAGCATGATGCAAAATGGACGTATCAGTCCCTGTGGTGCCCACAAGCTTGGTAGCCGCCACCAGGGGGCGGCGGCTACAGGGCTTGTGGCCCACTGGTGTGGCCCCCAGGCCAACTCTCAGTCCCAGCATTTTTCAAATATTACAGAAAAAATCATACTAGATTTTCAGGACCATCGGACAACTTTTATTTTTGGGGTATTTTTATCCGGGACGCTAAAACAGAAAACAGGAAAAACTAAACTAAATCTTTCATTTTTCTTCTAAGCAACAGAAAGTGAAAGCTTAAAACAGAGGTATGTGACTCTTTGATTCATCCATTTCATGGTCATCGGAAGAAATCCGTCAATGGGGTTGATCAAATCCTCATGACAAAGCCTTTTCGAATCGCAAGAGGAAACGAAGAATTGTCGAATAGCCACTAAGTCACCTCAATGGGGATATGTAGTTGGAATTATGCCCTAGAGGCAACAATAAATATAGTTATTATTATAATTCCTGTATCAAGATAATCGTTTATTATCCATGCTATAATTGTATTGAATGAAGACTCATTTACATTTGTGGATACATAGACAAAACACCGTCCCTAGCAAGCCTCTAGTTGGCTAGCCAGTTGATCAAAGATAGTCAGTGTCTTCTGATTATGAACAAGGTGTTGTTGCTTGATAACTGGATCACGTCATTAGGAGAATCACGTGATGGACTAGACCCAAACTAATAGACGTAGCATGTTGATCGTGTCATTTTGTTGCTACTGTTTTCTGCGTGTCAAGTATTTATTCCTATGACCATGAGATCATATAACTCACTGACACCGGAGGAATGCTTTATGTGTATCAAACGTCGCAACGTAACTGGGTGACTATAAAGATGCTCTACAGGTATCTCCGAAGGTGTTAGTTGAGTTAGTATGGATCAAGACTGGGATTTGTCACTCCGTGTGAACGGAGAGGTATCTCGGGGCCCACTCGTTAATACAACATCACACACAAGCCTTGCAAGCAATGTAACTTAGTGTAAGTTGCGGGATCTTGTATTACGGAATGAGTAAAGAGACTTGCCGGTAAACGAGATTCAAATAGGTATACGGATACTGACGATCGAATCTCGGGCAAGTAACATACCGAAGGACAAAGGGAATGATATACGGGATTATATGAATCCTTGGCACTGAGGTTCAAACGATAAGATCTTCGTAGAATATGTAGGATCCAATATGGGCATCCAGGTCCTGCTATTGGATATTGACCGAGGAGTCTCTCGGGTCATGTCTACATAGTTCTCGAACCCGCAGGGTTTGCACACTTAAGGTTCGACGTTGTTTTATGCGTATTTGAGTTATATGGTTGGTTACCGAATGTTGTTCGGAGTTCCGGATGAGATCATGGACGTCACGAGGGTTTCCGGAATAGTCTGGAAACGAAGATTGATATATAGGATGACCTCATTTGATTACTGGAAGGTTTTCGGAGTTACCGGGAATGTACCGGGAATGACGAATGGGTTCCGGGAGTTCACCGGGGGGGGCAACCCACCCCGGGGAAGCCCATAGGCCTTGAGGGTGGCACACCAGCCCTTAGTGGGCTGGTGGGACAGCCCAAAAGGGCTCTATGCGCCAAGAAGAGAAAATCAAGAGAAAAGAAAAAAAGGAGGAGGTGGGAAGGAAGGGGGACTCCCTTCCACCAAACCAAGTCCAACTCGGTTTGGGGGGGGAGTCCTCCCCCCTTGGACTCGGACGACCCCCTTGGGGCTCCTTGAGCCCCAAGGCAAGGTCCCCTCCCTCCCACCTATATATACGGAGGTTTTAGGGCTGATTTGAGACGACTTTTCCACGGCAGCCCGACCACATACCTCCACGGTTTTTCCTCTAGATCGTGTTTCTGCGGAGCTCGGGCGGAGCCCTGCTGAGACAATGTCATCACCAACCTCCGGAGCGACGTCACGCTGCCGGAGAACTCTTCTACCTCTCCGTCTCTCTTGCTAGATCAAGAAGGCCGAGATCATCGTCGAGCTGTACGTGTGCTGAACGAGGAGGTGTCGTCCATTCGGTACTAGATCGTGGGACTGATCGCGGGATTGTTCGCGGGGCGGTTGAGGGACGTGAGGACGTTCCACTACATCAACCGCGTTCACTAACGCTTCTACTGTATGATCTACAAGGGTACGTAGATCACTCATCCCCTCTCGTAGATGGACATCACCATGATAGGTCTTCGTGCGTGTAGGAAATTTTTGTTTCCCATGCGACGTTCCCCAACAGTGGCATCATGAGCTAGGTTCATGCGTAGATGTCTTCTCGAGTAGAACACAAAAGTTTTTGTGGGCGGTGATGTGCGTTTTGCTGCCCTCCTTAGTCTTTTCTTGATTCCGCGGTATTGTTGGATTGAAGCGGCTTGGACCGACATTACTCGTCGCTTACAAGAGACTGGTTTCATCGTTACGAGTAACTCCGTTGCTCAAAGATGACTGGCAAGTGTCGGTTTCTCCAACTTTAGTTGAATCGGATTTGACCGAGGAGGTCCTTGGATGAGGTTAAATAGCAACTCATATATCTCCGTTGTGGTGTTTGCGTAAGTAAGATGCGATCCTACTAGATACCCATGGTCACCGCGTAAAACATGCAACAACAAAATTAGAGGACGTCTAACTTGTTTTTGCAGGGTATGCTTGTGATGTGATATGACCAATGATGTGATGTGATATATTGGATGTATGAGATGATCATGTTGTAATAGAAATATCGACTTGCACGTCGATGGTACGGCAACCGGCAGGAGCCATAGGGTTGTCTTTATACTAACGTGTGTGCTTGCAGATGCGTTTACTATTTTGCTAGAAGGTAGCTTTAGTAGTAATAGCATGAGTAGCACGACAACCCCGATGGCAACACGTTGATGGAGATCATGGTGTGGCGCCGGTGACAAGAAGATCGTGCCGGTGCTTTGGTGATGGAGATCAAGAAGCACGTGATGATGGCCATATCATGTCACTTATGAATTGCATGTGATGTTAATCCTTTTATGCACCTTATTTTTCTTAGAACGACGATAGCATTATGAGGTGATCTCTCACTAAAATTTCAAGACGAAATTGTGTTCTCCCCGACTGTGCACCGTTGCTACAGTTCGTCGTTTCGAGACACCACGTGATTATCGGGTGTGATAGACTCAACGTTCACATACAACGGGTGCAAAACAGTTGCGCACGCGGAACACTCGGGTTAAGCTTGACGAGCCTAGCATGTGCAGACATGGCCTCGGAACACATGAGACCGAAAGGTCGATCATGAATCATATAGATGATATGATTAGCATAGGGATGCTTACCACTGAAACTATACTCAACTCACGTGATGATCGGACTTGAGCTAGTGTAAGTGGATCATGAACCACTCAAATGACTAGAGAGATGTACTTTTTGAGTGGGAGTTTAGCGAATAATTTGATTAAGTTAAACTCTAATTATCTTGAACATAGTCTAAATCCACTTTGAATATATTTGCGTTGTAGATCATGGCTCACGCGACAGTCATCCTGAATTTTAATACGTTCCTAGAGAAAGCTAAGTTGAAGGATGATGGAAGCAACTTTGTAGACTGGGCTCGTAATCTTAAGCTAATCTTACAAGCTGGGAAGAAGGATTATGTCCTTAATGCTGCCTTAGGAGATGAACCACCCGCTACGGCTGATCAGGATGTTAAGAACGCTTGGTTAGCACGTAAGGAGGACTACTCAATAGTTCAATGTGCAGTCTTGTATGGCTTAGAACCGGGACTTCAACGTCGCTTTGAGCGTCATGGAGCATTTGAGATGTTCCAGGAGTTGGAGTTTATATTTCAGAAGAACGCCCGGATCGAGAGGTATGAGACCTCCGATAAATTCTATGCTTGCAAGATGGAGGAAAACTCATCTGTCAGTGGACATGTGCTCAAAATGTCTGGGTACTCAAACTGTCTAGCTGAGCTGGGGATTGAACTCCCGCAAGAAGCTATCACTGACAGAATCCTTCAATCACTGCCGCCAAGCTATAAAGGCTTTGTGTTGAACTACAACATGCAAGGGATGAACAAGTCTCCCGGCGAGTTGTTTGCGATGCTGAAAGTCGCAGAGTCTGAACTCCGTAAAGAGCATCAAGTGTTGATGGTGAATAAGACCACTAGTTTCAAGAGAAACGGCAAAGGCAAGAAGGGCAATTCGAAGAAGAGCGGCAAGCCTGTTGCCAATCCGACGAAGAAACCCAAAGCTGGACCTAAGCCGGAAACGGAGTGTTACTATTGCAAGGGTATTGGTCAATGGAAGCGCAATTGCCCCAAGTATCTGGCAGATAAGAAGGCGGGCAAAGAAAAATCAGGTATATTTGATATACATGTTATTGATGTGTACTTAATCGGCTCTCGTAGTAGTGCCTGGGTATTCGATACCGGTTCTGTTGCTCATATTTGCAACTCGAAACAGGAACTGCGGAATAAGCGAAGGCTGGCGAAAGATGAAGTGACGATGCGCGTAGGAAATGGTTCCAAGGTTGATGCAATCGCCGTCGGCACAGTGTCACTTCAGTTACCGTCAGGATTAGTGATGAACTTAAATCATTGTTATTTAGTGCCTGCGTTGAGCATGAACATTATATCTGGATCTTGTTTATTGCGAGACGGTTACTCTTTTAAGTCAGAGAATAATGGTTGTTCTATTTCTATGAGTAACATCTTTTATGATCATGCACCAAATGTGAGAGGATTGTTCATATTGAATCTTGATAACGATACGCATATACATAACATTGATACCAAAAGAGTTAGAGTTAACAATGATAGCGCCATATTTTTGTGGCACTGGCGCTTAGGTCATATTGGTGTAAAGCGCATGAAGAAACTCCATGCTGATGGACTTTTGGAGTCACTTGACTTTGATTCACTTGACACGTGCGAACCATGCCTCATGGGCAAGATGACTAAGAATCCGTTCTCAGGAACAATGGAGCGTGCAAGTGACTTGTTGGAAATCATACATACCGATGTGTGTGGTCCGATGAGCATGGAGGCACGCGGCGGATATCGTTATTTTCTCACCTTCACTGACGATTTAAGTAGATATGGTTATGTCTACTTGATGAAGCACAAGTCTGAAACATTTGAAAAGTTCAAGCAATTTCAGAGTGAAGTGGAAAATCATCGTAACAAGAAGATCAAGTTCCTACGGTCTGATCGTGGGGGTGAATATCTGAGTTTCGAGTTTGGTGCTCACTTAAGACAATGTGGAATTGTTTCACAGTTAACACCGCCTGGAACACCACAGCGTAATGGTGTGTCCGAACATCGTAATCGTACTTTATTAGAGATGGTGCGATCTATGATGTCTCTTACCGATTTGCCGTTATCGTTTTGGGGTTATGCATTAGAAACAGCTGCATTCACTTTGAATAGGGCACCATCAAAATCCGTTGAGACGACGCCATATGAACTATGGTATGGCAAAAGGCCAAAGTTGTCGTTTCTTAAAGTTTGGGGATGTGATGCTTATGTCAAAAAGCTTCAGCCTGAAAAGCTCGAACCCAAAGCGGAAAAGTGCGTCTTCATAGGTTACCCAAAAGAGACAGTTGGGTACACCTTCTATCTCAAATCCGAGGGCAAAGTGTTTGTTGCTAAAAATGGAGCTTTTCTCGAGAAGGAGTTTCTCTCGAGAGAATTGAGTGGGAGGAAGATAGAACTTGACGAGGTTGTCGAACCTCTCATCCCTCTGGATGGTGGCGCAGGGCAAGGGGAAACCTCTGTCATTGCGACGCCGGTTGAGGAGGAAGTTAATGATGATGATCCTGAAACTCCAGTTCAAGTTTCTGTCGAACCACGCAGGTCGACAAGACCACGTGCTGCTCCAGAGTGGTACGGTAATCCCGTCTTATCAATCATGTTGTTAGACAACAATGAACCTGCGAATTATGAAGAAGCAATGGTGGGCCCAGATTCCAACAAATGGTTGGAAGCCATGAAGTCCGAGATAGGATCCATGTATGAGAACAAAGTGTGGACTTTGGAAGTACTGCCTGAGGGCCGCAAGGCCATTCAGAACAAATGGATCTTGAAGAGGAAGACGGACGCTGACGGTAATGTGACCGTTTATAAAGCTCGACTTGTGGCAAAGGGTTTTTCACAAGTTCAAGGAGTTGACTACGATGAGACTTTCTCACCCGTAGCGATGCTTAAGTCCGTCAGAATCATGTTAGCAATAGCTGCATTTTTCGATTATGAAATCTGGCAGATGGATGTCAAAACGGCGTTCCTTAACGGTTTCCTTAAGGAAGAGTTGTATATGATACAACCCGAAGGTTTTGTCGATCCTAAGAATGCTAACAAGGTGTGCAAGCTCCAGCGATCCATTTATGGACTGGTGCAAGCATCTCGGAGTTGGAACAAACGCTTTGATGAGGTGATCAAAACATTTGGGTTTATACAAGTGGTTGGAGAATCTTGTATCTACAAGAAAGTGAGTGGGAGCTATGTGGCGTTTCTAATATTATATGTGGATGACATATTACTGATTGGAAACAACGTAGAGTTTTTAGAGAGCATAAAGGATTACTTGAATAAAAGTTTCTCTATGAAGGACCTAGGAGAAGCTGCTTACATTCTAGGCATTAAGATCTATAGGGATAGATCAAAACGCCTGATAGGACTTTCACAAAGCACATACCTTCATAAAGTTTTGAAGAGGTTCAAAATGGAACAGTCCAAGAAAGGGTTCTTGCCAATTCTACAAGGTACGAGATTGACTAAGACTCAGTGCCCAGCAACTGATGAAGATAGAGAGCATATGCGCTCCGTCCCCTATGCTTCAGCCATAGGTTCTATCATGTATGCGACGGTGTGCACTAGACCGAATGTTAGCCTGGCCATAAGTATGGCAAGTAGGTTCCAGAGTAATCCAGGAGTGGATCACTGGACAGCGGTCAAGAATATCCTGAAGTACCTGAAAAGGACTAAGGAGATGTTTCTCGTGTATGGAGGTGACGAAGAGCTCGCCGTAAAAGGTTACGTCGATGCAAGCTTTGACACAAATCCGGACGACTCTAAGTCGCAAACCGGATACGTATTTATTCTTAATGGGGGTGCAGTAAGCTGGTGCAGTTCCAAGCAAAGCGTCGTAGCAGATTCTACATGTGAAGCGGAGTACATGGCTGCCTCGGAGGCGGCTAAGGAGGGTGTCTGGATGAAGCAGTTCATGACGGATCTTGGAGTGGTGCCAAGCGCACTGAATCCAATAACCTTGTTCTGTGACAACACTGGTGCCATTGCCTTAGCAAAGGAACCACGGTTTCACAAGAAGACCAGACACATCAAACGACGCTTCAACCTCATCCGCGACTACGTCGAGGGAGAGGACGTGAATATATGCAAAGTGCACACGGATCTGAATGTAGCGGACCCGCTGACTAAACCTCTTCCACGGCCAAAGCATGATCAACACCAGAACTGTATGGGTGTTAGATTTATTACAATGTAATTCACATGGTGATGTGAGGGCTAGATTATTGACTCTAGTGCAAGTGGGAGACTGTTGGAATTATGCCCTAGAGGCAATAATAAATATAGTTATTATTATAATTCATGTATCAAGATAATCGTTTATTATCCATGCTATAATTGTATTGAATGAAGACTCATTTACATGTGTGGATACATAGACAAAACACCGTCCCTAGCAAGCCTCTAGTTGGCTAGCCAGTTGATCAAAGATAGTCAGTGTCTTCTGATTATGAACAAGGTGTTGTTGCTTGATAACTGGATCACGTCATTAGGAGAATCACGTGATGGACTAGACCCAAACTAATAGACGTAGCATGTTGATCGTGTCATTTTGTTGCTACTGTTTTCTGCGTGTCAAGTATTTATTCCTATGACCATGAGATCATATAACTCACTGACACCGGAGGAATGCTTTGTGTGTATCCAACGTCGCAACGTAACTGGGTGACTATAAAGATGCTCTACAGGTATCTCAGAAGGTGTTAGTTGAGTTAGTATGGATCAAGACTGGGATTTGTCACTCCGTGTGAACGGAGAGGTATCTCAGGGCCCACTCGTTAATACAACATCACACACAAGCCTTGCAAGCAATGTAACTTAGTGTAAGTTGCGGGATCTTGTATTACGGAATGAGTAAAGGGACTTGCCGGTAAACGAGATTGAAATAGGTATACGGATACTGACGATCGAATCTCGGGCAAGTAACATACCGAAGGACAAAGGGAATGATATACGGGATTATATGAATCCTTGGCACTGAGGTTCAACCGATAAGATCTTCGTAGAATATGTAGGATCCAATATGGGCATCCAGGTCCCGCTATTGGATATTGACCGAGGAGTCTCTCGGGTCATGTCTACATAGTTCTCGAACCCGCAGGGTCTGCACACTTAAGGTTCGACGTTGTTTTATGCGTATTTGAGTTATATGGTTGGTTACCGAATGTTGTTCGGAGTTCCGGATGAGATCACGGACGTCACGAGGGTTTCCGGAATAGTCCGGAAACGAAGATTGATATATAGGATGACCTCATTTGATTACCGGAAGGTTTTTGGAGTTACCGGGAATGTACCGGGAATGACGAATGGGTTTCGGGAGTTCACCGGGGGGGCAACCCACCCCGGGGAAGCCCATAGGCCTTGAGGGTGGCGCACCAGCCCTTAGTGGGCTGGTGGGACAACCCAAAAGGGCTCTATGCGCCCAGAAGAGAAAATCAAGAGAAAAGAAAAAAAAGGAGGAGGTGGGAAGGAAGGGGGACTCCCTCCCACCAAACCAAGTCCAACTCGGTTTGGGGGGGGGGAGTCCTCCCCCCTTGGACTCGGCCGACCCCCTTGGGGCTCCTTGAGCCCCAAGGCAAGGTCCCCTCCCTCCCATCTATATATACGGAGGTTTTAGGGCTGATTTGAGACGACTTTTCCACGGCAGCCCGACCACATACCTCCACGGTTTTTCCTCTAGATCGCGTTTCTGCGGAGCTCGGGCGGAGCCCTGCTGAGACAAGGTCATCACCAACCTCCGGAGCGCCGTCACGCTGCCGGAGAACTCTTCTACCTCTCCGTCTCTCTTGCTGGATCAAGAAGGCCGAGGTGTACGTGTGCTGAACGCGGAGGTGCCGTCCGTTCGGTACTAGATCGTCGGACTGACCGCGGATTGTTCGCGGGGCGGATCGAGGGACGTGAGGATGTTCCACTACATCAACCGCGTTCACTAACGCTTCTGCTGTACGATCTACAAGGGTACGTAGATCACTCATCCCCTCTCGTATATGGACATCACCATGATAGGTCTTCGTGCGCGTAGGAAACTTTTTGTTTCCCATGCGACGTTCCCCAACATATGTATCTCTCCAACAAGCAAATCATACTTCATCTTGACACGATGAATAGGGCATTCAAAGCTCCCAATAAGAATCGATGAAGTTTTTTGGTTAGCATTGATGCAATGTACTTGATATCGTTTCTTCCGAAAGTGCAATGTATGCTCATTACCGTTGACATGGAAAGTGACATTTCCTTTGTTGCTATCTATAACAGCCCCTGCAGTGTTTAAAAAGGGTGTTCCGAGGATGACAGCCATGGCATCGTCCTCGGGAATATCCAAGATAACAAAGTCTGTTAAGATAGTGGTGTTAGCAACCACAACAGGCACATCCTCGCAAATGCCGATAGGGAAAGCAGTTGATTTGTCGGCCATTTGCACAAAGATTTCAGTGGGTGTCAACTTATCCAGTTCAAGTCTATGATAAAGAGAGAGCGGCATAACACTAACACCGGCTCCAAGGTCGCATAAGGCAGTTCTTACATAGTTTCCTTTAATGGAGCAAGGTATAGTGGGCACTCCGGGATCACCAAGTTTTTTAGGAGTTCCACCTTTGAAAGTGTAATTGGCAAGCATGGTGGAGATCTCAAGATCTTGTATCTTCCGTTTATTAGTCACGATTTCTTTCATGTACTTGGCATACGGAGACATTTTGAGCATATCAATTAACCGCATCTGCAGAAAGACGGGTCTTATCATCTCAACGAAGCGCTCAAAATCCTCATCATCGTTTTTCTTGGATGGCTTAGGAGGAAAGGGCATAGGTCTCTGAACCCATGGCTCTGTTTCTTTACCATGCTTCCTAGAAACGAAGTCATTCTTATCGTATCTCTTAGGTTGTGGGTTATCAGGATTAACCGTAGGTTCAATCTCCACATCCTTATCATTGCTAGGTTGAAGCTCATTATGAACATCTTTGTCCATATTGTCACCAGGTTCATGTTCATCACCAGATTGTGTTTCTGCATCACACACAGAAATATTATTTGGTTCTTCAGGTGTGACAGTATTTGGTGAACTGACATGTAGGTTTCTATCATCCTTCTTCTTCTTAGGATGACTGGGTGCATCAGCATTAATTCCTTGAGAATCTTGATCAATTCTCTTAGGATGGCCTTCAGGATACAAAGGTTCCTGAGTCATTTTGCCTCCTCTAGTAATGACTCTCACAGAGTTGTCTTCTAATTCATTGAGCAAGTCATTCTGAGCTTTAAGTACTTGTTCTACCTGAGTAGTAATTATAGAGGCATGTTTACTCAGAAGCTTCAGATCATTGACATTTCTGTCTACACAAGCACTTAAATGACTAAGCATACGAGTACTTTGTTCCAAATGTCTGCTAACATAATCATTTAAACTCTGTTGTTTGGCAATAAAGTTATCAAATTCATCAAAGCATAGGCTAGCAGGTTTGTCAAAAGGAATATCACTCTCATCAAACCTACGCAGAGAATTCACTTTTACTACCTGTATCGGGTTATCGAGACCATGGATCTCTTCGATAGGTGGTAGATTTTTGACATCTTCAGATCTAATGCCTTTCTCTTGCAAAGATTTCTTGGCTTCTTGCATATCTTCGGGACTGAGGAATAGAATACCTCTTTTCTTCGGAGTTGGCTTAGGAGGTGGTTCGGGAATAGTCCAAGCATTATCGTTGATCAAGATGTTATTTAGTAGAATCTCAGCTTGTTCTACAGTTCGTTCCCTAAAAACACAACCGGCACAACTATCTAGGTGGTCTCTAGAAGCATCGGTAAGTCCGTTATAGAAGATATCAAGTATCTCGTTCTTCTTAAGAGGGTGATCAGGCAAAGCATTCTGTAGCTGGATGAGCCTCCCCCAAACTTGTGGGAGAGTCTCTTCTTGGAGTTCAGCAATGTTGTATATTTCCTGCAAGGCAGCTTGCTTCTTATGGGCGGGGAAATATTTCTCACAGAATTAATAGACCATATCCTGGGGACTACTCACATATCCAGGAATAAGAGAAGTGAACCAGGCTTTAGCATCATCCTTTAGAGAGATAGGAAACATCTTAAGGATATAGTAGTGGCGGATCTTCTCCTCACTAGTGAAAAGGGTGGCTATATCATGTAGTTTGGTAAGATGGGCTACGGCCGTCTCAGACTCATAACCGTGGAAAGGATCATATTCGACTAGAGAGATTATCTCAGGGTCGACAGAGAATTCATAATCCTTATCGGTGACAAAGATACGTGAAGTGGCAAACTTCGGGTCGTATTTCATCCTAGCTTTCAGAGATTTTTCCTTCCACTTGAGAAGTAATTTCTCAGCGTCATAGGCATCCTTACACGCAAGAAAATCCTCAGCTATCTCTCCCTCCATAACATAACCCTCAGGTATATCAGACAATTCATATCTAGGAGAGCTAGATCTAGCAGGAGCAAAAGCAGGTTCTATCTCAATAGTATCAGCAGTTTCAGAAGCATCACGAGCATTGGCAGTAACTCTAGCAATATGAGCATCAAGGAATACCCCTAGTGGCATATCAGGCAAAGCAGTATCTCTAGCAGTATCAAGCATAGCATCATCAGGCAAAATAGCATCTCTAGCATCATCAGGCATAGCATCTCTAGCAGTATCAAGCATAGCATGTCTAGCAGTATCAAACATAGCATCTCCAGCAGTATCAGACATACAATCATAAGCATCATCAAGCACAGGCGACATATCAAGCTTTCTAGCAGGAGGTGGTGTCGCAAACTTACTCATAAACGAAGGTGAATCAAGTGCAGAGCTAGATGGCAGTTCCTTACCTCCCCTCATAGTTGAGGGCAAAACTTTGGTTTTTGGATCTTTCAGATTCTTCATAGTGATCAGCAGATATAAATCCCAAGTGACTCAGAGAATATAGCAATCCCTTCCCCGGCAACGGCGCCAAAAAAAGCTGCTGCTAGCAGTCCCCAGCAACGGCACTAGAAGAATGTTGTTGACGTGTTCCTGACTTGATGCCTCCCCGGCAACGGAGTCAGAACTGCTCCGAGTTGCTCAACAATTAGCAATTGTCTTGCAATGGCTCACCAGCGTGTGGGTTCGCGGCAGTTTTCGAGGGTAGAGTATTCAACCCAAATTTGTTGGTTCGCCGGAGAGGAAGGGAGAGGATACTCTCAAGTATTAGCAGCTGAATGTGTCAGATTCAACCACACCTGAAAGATTAGTATCTGCAAGCAAAGTATCAGCAGCAAGGTAGTATGATAACAATGGTGCCAAAAACGATCTGTTGACGGCAGACTATTCCTAACGGTTGTATCAATGGCGCCAGAAGTTGACCGTGGACAAAAAATATTCTTTCCCGTCAACGGCGCGAGAAAAAGTATTGTAGCAGGTAGCAGCAGTGTAACGAGTAACAACAGTGGCAAGGAACAGCAATAGTGACAGCAGTAGCAAGTAGCAACAGTAGTAACAGCAGCAGCGCAAAGCAAGTAACAGCAGCAGCAACAGTATTAACAGCAGCATAGCAAAACAAGTAACATCAGCAGTGGGACAAACTCGTAGGCAATGGGTCGGTGATTTGTTTGGATGATATTCATCATACAACAGTTATAACACGGAGAGATATGTGGCTAGCTCCCGTTCGTCAATGTGATGTAGGCATGCATTCCGTGTGTCGTCATACGTGCTTAGGGAAAAAACTTGCATGACATCTGTTGTCCATCCCTCCCGTGGCAGTGGGGTCCAAAAGGAAACTATGGGATATTAAGGTTCTCCTTTTAATAAAGATCCGGACCAACGCATTAGCACTTGGTGAACACATGAACTCCTCAAACTATGGTCATCACCGGGAGTGGTTCCGGTTATTGTCACTCCGGGGTTCCCGGATCATAACACATAGTAGGTAACTACAACTTGCAAGATCGGATCTAAAACACACATATATTGATGACAACATAATAATTTCATATCTGAAATCATGGCACTCGGCCCCTAGTGACAAGCATTAAGCATGGCAAAGTAGTAGCAACATCAATCTCAGAACATAGTGGATACTAGGGATCAATCCCCGTCAAAACTAACTCGATTACACTAGTGGAAAACGGGCCTTTGGCCGGGACCCTTTAGTCCCGGCCTGCCTCTGGGCCGGGACTAAAGGCCCGGCCACGTCGCCCCAATTCTCAATGCCTCCCTCGAGGCTTTAGTCCCGGCCCGTAAGGAGCCTTTAGTCCCGGTTCGTGTCCGAAACCGGGACTAAAGGGCTACGCGGTGGGCAGTGGTGGTGGCAACCGTTCGTATCCCCTTTAGTCCCGGTTGGTGGCTCAACCCGGGACTAAAGGCCTAACACGTGGCCTGCCGTAGTGGTGGCAACCGTTCGTATCCCCCTTTAGTCCCGGTTGGTGGCTCAATCCGGGACTAAAGGCCTAACACGTGGCCTGCCGTAGTGGTGGAAACCGTTGGTATACCTCTTTAGTCCCGGTTGGTGGCTCAACCCGGGACTAAAGGCCCAAATGGTTTGCATCCCGCGTCGTTTCGGGCGATGAAAAGCACGAACTGAAGCAGAGTCGCCATTTCTCTATTTCTTCTTCTCTCTCGCTCTCGCTCTCTGTTCTTCTCCTCTATTCTTCCCTTCTCTTCTTCCACCATGCCAACTTGCTTTCAAGAGGTGCTCGCACATGGCACGACCATGCTCGATGTCGTGTACACGAACGAGATTAGGGAGATGTCGTTTTTTCTTGAACAGTTGAAGGAACGATGGCATGACGCCGCAATGGATCATGAGAAGTTCTTGGGGCTTGATCTGGAGTACACGGCCGATCAACGCGGTGTTGCCGTCATCCAACTATGCTTCGCACACCATGTCTTGATCTTCCAATGGGCGAGGTAAGTTTTGAGGCTTTCTTTGATCCAAGATAATGACATTGTAAGTTTATTTGTTTCAATCATAGTTGGTTCCCTTCAAATAGTTGTAGTGAAACAATTTTGATTAGTTGAAGGGGAACACAATCTAATTGGAATAGTGTTCCATAATCTGAAAAATCGTATTAGAATCAACTAGTGTTTAATATGTTCCATTGGAATCATAGTTGGTTCCCTTCAAATAGTTGTAGTGAAACAATTTTGATTAGTTGAAGGGGAACACAATCTGATTGGAGTAGTGTTCCATAATCTGAAAAATCGTATTAGAATCAACTAGTGTTTAATATGTTCCATTGGAATCATAGTTGGTTCGCTTCAAATAGTTGTAGTGAAACAATTTTGATTAGTTGAAGGGAACACAATCTGATTGCAATAGTGTTCCACAATCTGGAAAATCTGATTGGTTCAATATGTTCCATTGAAATCATAGTTGTAGTGATACAATTTTATGCGGTGTTCTTTGATCCAAGGTTATGAAAATTGCATATAGCTAGTGATCTCTCTAGGTTCCATTGGATAGCAATATGATATGTCATAGTCATGAAAATTGCATATAGCTAGTGATCTCTCTAGGTTCCATTGGATAGCTATAGTGATTTCTCTAGGTTCCATTGCATATGTTCTATTTGAATCCTAAAGATAATTTTCTCTTTAGTTGTAGTGAAACATGTTTCCTTATTGCAGCAGTATGTAACATTTGTTCCATTTTAATTTGTTTCTGTTGCAGTAGTGACAAGCATTGTCCAGAACTCATGGACTTCCTTCGCAGCAGCATCACTTTTTCTACCGTTGACATAAGGAACGACAAGCTGAAGATGAGGTACAGCTTCGGTATTGAGATACCAACTGGTTGCCTCATTGATCTCCAAACGGTATTCAGGCTTCGACATGTCACGACTTCGATGGCTCATATGGCAGTTGCCTTGATCGACGAGGAATATGGTGATATGAAGACCAGTTTCCCAAAGTTTCAGCACAAACTTTGGGAGAAGGCCCCACTTGATCGTATCAACATTGAGTATGCAGCAAAAGATGCATACGTTTCATACGAGTTGTACCGCAAGATTCAAGTCGTCAACTATGGCCAGCGTCACCTCGAGGAAGGTGGACATTCTGATATAGACGATTCAGACGAGTAGTGTTCTCAACGTCGAACACTTGTATATATATCTATGGTAGCTATTATTATGTACTATTTGGACTAGTATCATGTACTGCTTGGACCAATTTATATATGTCTAGTTTCTATTTGTGCCATTATAGTTTCCAAATTTGAATGGTTTAGCCCTTTATAACTTCATTTGCTACTTTTAAATGGTTTAGCCTTTTCTAACTTCATGGTATCATGCATTTCGACCACATATATATACAAAAAGTCTTCAGTTCAAATAAGTTCAAAAAATGAAATCCCTTTTGTAACATACCTGTTTTTGATTAAAACAGTCATTTAAAAATGAAAGACCATTAGTCCCACGTGGCGTGCAGCGGAACCACGTGGCGTGCCGCGGAACCACTTTTGTTGTGGGGGTCGCTTTTCCTTCTTCTCCTTGTGCTAGATATTTGTTATGCATTAGGGAAAGAAGGAATAGCGACCATCATCGACGGTCAAAAAATCAGGTGAGGGAGTGTCCACCATACATGAGAGAAGAAGAATGTCGACTGTTGCTGTGGGGGGTCGTTTCTCCTTCTTCTCCTTGTGAAACGCTGATACTTCGAGAGAGATTGTCCGTTTTGTATACGAAGTGCATCCAGTTTTTGTCGTAGCCCTCTCAACTTTTTAACACATGCTATGTGGGTGAAATGATGATAGCATGCCAAAATAGTTTTTAATAAACATAGTTTCTAATTGAAAATAACAAAATAGATAATAGTTTGGATAGTCAAAATTATTAATTATGAAAATAGAAAATAGTTTTGCATTATTTATTCAATTTCAAACACTTTTCATTATCATAGTTTTGTCAAATTCTCAAATATGCAAAAAGAATTTTTAATAAACATAGTTTTTAATTGAAAATAACAAAATAGATAATAGTTTGGATAGTCAAAATAATTACTTTTGAAAATAGAAAATAGTTTTGCATTATTTATTCAATTTCAAACACTTCTCATTATCATAGTTTTGTCAAATTCTCAAATATGCAAAAAGAATTTTTAATAAACATAGTTTTTAATTGAAAATAACAAAATAGATAATAGTTTGGATAGTCAAAATAATTACTTTTGAAAATCGAAAATAGTTTTGCATTATTTATTCAATTTCAAACACTTTTCATTATCATAGTTTTGTCAAATTCTCAAATATGCAAAAAGAATTTTTAATAAACATAGTTTTTAATTGAAAATAACAAAATAGATAATGGTTTGGATAGTCAAAATAATTACTTTTGAAAATAGAAAATTGTTTTGCATTATTTATTCAATTTCAAACACTTTTCATTATCATAGTTTTGTCAAATTCTCAAATATGCAAAAAGAATATTTAATAAACATAGTTTTTAATTGAAAATAACAAAATAGATAATAGTTTGGATAGTCAAAATAATTACTTTTGAAAATAGAAAATAGTTTTGCATTATTTATTCAATTTCAAACACTTTTGTTTATCATAGTTTTGTGAAATTCTCAAATATGCAAAAAGAATTTTTAATAAACATAGTTTTTAATTGAAAATAACAAAATAGATAATAGTTTGGATAGTCAAAATAATTAATTTTGAAAATAGAAAATAGTTTTGTATTATTTATTCAATTTCAAACACTTTTCATTATCATAGTTTTGTCAAATTCTGAAATATGCAAAAAGAATTTTTAATAAACATAGTCTTTAATTGAAAATAACAAAATAGATAATAGGTTGGATAGTCAAAATTATTAATTATGAAAATAGAAAATAGTTTTGCATTATTTATTCAATTTCAAACATTTTTCATTATCATAGTTTTGTCAAATTCTCAAATATGCAAAAAGAAATTTTAATAAACATAGTTTTTAATTGAAAATAACAAAATAGATAATAGTTTGGATAGTCAAAATTATTAATTATGAAAATAGAAAAAAATTGAAACTATATGAGAATTTATAGAGAAAATTCAATCTAAATTCAAAGTGAGTTCACTTTGAATTCAGGTTGAATTTTCTCCATAATTTCGAATATAGTTTCAATTTTCAGTGAGTTTAGGCCCGTAAGCCTGCTTTAGAGAGGAGCTCGATGGAGAAGCTGCGACGGGGCTTATAAACAAGTGTTAGTCCCCCTCGCTGGGCGAGGTGGGACTAAACTTATCGTGCAGCCGAGGAGGGGCTTTAGTCCCGGGTGGAGCCACGCCCCGGGACAAAAGACCCCCTTTAGTACCGGTTGGAGCGCCGCGCTGGGGCTAAAGGCCCCTGCTTTCCCGCCTTATGGTCTGCCCTAAAAAGGGCCTTTAGTCTCGGGTCGTGGCTCCACCCGGGACTAAAGGGTGTCTTTAGTCCCGGTTCGAGCCCCGAACCGGGACTAAAGATCCTACTATATATACGGCTCGGACGAAAATCCAAATCCAAACGCCATTTCGTTCTCTTCTTCCTCTCGCTTGCCTCTCGTGCCCGGCGCGGCAACGGACGAACTCCTCGACGCCGCCAGGCTGCCCGCCGTCGCCGTCGCACTGCCGTCCTCCTCGCCGTCGCCCTGCCGTCCTCCTCACCGGCGCCGGACCTCCTCGCACTCCCTTGTCCCCGTCGTCGACGCCCTGCCGTCCTGCTCGCCGGCGCCCTCCCACTCCGGTAAGCCCCCCACCCCCTCCTCCCCATGCCGAACACGTACGAAGGACGAGCCGCCGGCGCCCGCCGGCGGGGACGCCACCGCCGCCGTCATGCCGGTGAGGAGGAGAAGAAAAGAAGAAAAAGGAGAAGAAAAGAAGAAAAAGGAGAAGAAAAGAAGAAAAAGGAGAAGAAAGGAAGAAAAATGAGAAGAAAGGAAGAAAAAGGGAAGAAAAGAAGAAAAATATTTTTTTGTCATTTAATTCCTATTGTTATTAGGTTTGTGCTAGATTATTAGGGTTAGTAATATTTAGAATTAGGAAAAGGGAAAATAAGAAGAGGAGGAGAAGAAAAGAAGAAAAAGGAGAATAAGAAGAGGAGGAGAGGAGAAGAAGAGGAAAAATAGAAGAAGAGGAGAAGTAGAAGAAGAGAAAAAATTAGAAGAGGAGGAGAGGAGAAGTAGAAGAAGAGAAGAGGAGAAGTAGTAGAAGAAGAGGAGAAGTAGAAGTAGAAGAAGAAGTAGAACAAGAGGAGAAATGGAAGAAGAGGAAAATTAGTTTAGGGTTACAAGAAGAAGAAATATTGTATAGTGTATATGCTTAAGTGTTAATAGTGTTTCTTAGATTATTGCTTAATTTTGCTATTGTATATGCTTAAGTGTTAATAGTTTAATTTTGCTATTGTATATGCTTAAGTGTTAATAGTTTATTTTTAGCAAGAAAATTAATAGAACTAGTTTATTTTTTAGTTCATTTTACGATGCCTATCCCGCATCCTCGTCGTCGACTCGGCGGAGGACACCTGCTTGATCAGAGGGGCCCTGTCCGGGACTGGGCTCCGCCTAGCTGGTATTGGGAGGTGCTACCTTCCGGGGGCGTAGGTTGGTGAGGAGCCAACCCGTCGTTGACCCGATCCTTGTTTGGTGGCGGTCGCGTGGGCCAGTGAGGGTGCCGAGGCTTCCGGACACCGCGGAGGTGGTACGTCACCGTGTCAGCAAGGAGGATGAGCACGTCTGTCGCTACATGGTTGCGTTGGAGGGCAGGTTCGAGCATACCTGGCAGGTTCTTCGGGGATCTCACTGGAGCTATGATCCTGTGATGGTTCCTTCTCTTTGGGTGTCCACCGCCCGCGCCGATACCCGTCGAGCGCTACGGTTCTAGATGTATCAGTGATGCTATATGTATGATAGTATTCAAGGAGTATTAGTGATAATATTCGACGATGTACGGACAAAAGAGATGATGTACTTGCTTATAATTGAATGCATGCTAATTTGAATACTAGTTTATTTTACGATTTGGTTTTGCTTATTGAATGCTCAAATTGGAAAAGTACTCCTACTTTGAATACAATGCAGAAATCTAGGAGTCCCGGGCGGAGCCACGACCCGGGACTAAAGTTGTTTTGGAACGGAGTTCCTGATAGAATAATTCTTTTTTGGTACAAAGGTTAAGAGAATCCGTTTTTTGCAGAACTATGGATCCACATATCAGGAACCTCGAAGAGGAAGAACTTCTCGAAGATATAATCAAAGACGGTCCCGACGTTGAACCAGCTGAATCTCCGTCGTCATATATAAACCCCGACGTTGGAATGGAGGTCGAGCGACACGAAGATGAAGCCGATGGGGCAGGAGATAGGTCCAATGACGGAGAAGGTGATAGCTCCACTGATGGAGAAGCCGGTGGAGAAGCCGGTGAAGAAATAATAAAGTCCGGCGAGGTATACATATGAAGTTCGACAATCACTTGTAATATGTGAAAAATATTGGAGATAGCTCTATATTGTATACATATACATTCATTTGACGAATGTTTCTCCCTCTTAGGCCTCCACATCGAGCAAAACTATGAAACGAGGCCCGACTAGAAAGTTGGATGCACGGACGCATTACACCTTTGAGGTGATATTGCCTACGGGCGAACCCAAGCTTCCTAAGAATGCTGCTGACACATTCAAGAAGCAATGCGGAGTTCTCGTTAGGGATCACGTCCCGATCAGCGTTCGGGAGTCGAACAAGCGCAAAGGGGCAGCCGATAGTGACTATGTCGCCGAAAGGTACAGAGATAATCTTTGAAATGATCTCATGTCACATTTCAACCTGCCAGAATGTGAGAATGAAGACGTCGCAAACAAACTGAGGGCCAAAGTCAAGCAATGGACACTAAAGAAGATGCCTGAACTGTTCCGTAGCTGGAAGAAGAAGCTATGGAAAAACTATCTAAAGACAAAGAAAGTGCCAGTATTCGAGGGGTATCTAGCCAAGCAGGCGAATCACTGGAAGGAATTTCAAGAGTACAAGGAGTCAGAAGATACCCAGGCATTATCAGAAAAGAACAAGATAAATGCCGACAAGAAGAAATATCACCAGAAGCTGGGGCCAGGGGGCTATGAGACTGCCATCCCAAAGTGGGATAAGAAAGAGCAAGATCTTCTAGATAAAGGCATCATACCTGAACCACTCCGTGATGAGTGGGAATTGAGAGCAAGAAATTGGTTCCTTGCGCATGGTGGGTCGTACGACGAAAAAACAGGGGACCTCATCTGCAGTGACGGTCTTAGGATACCCAGGGAGAATTGGAAAAGGATAGTGAAAGAAATTAAGGAGGGAAAAAGAAAGTTCACTGCATATAGAGAGAAAGATTTGCTCACACTGGTCCTCGGCAATGACGAACATGGAGGATGAACGCGAGGCTTCGGTCCTTCTTACCCGTGGTGGTTTGGGTTTGCCAGAGACCAAGACACTTACAGAAGCCGAGAGAGAGCAAAGAAGCGGCAGCAGGATGAGGAGAATGACAAGTTCAACCAGTTGCTTGCCAGGATTAACGAGCAACAGAAGCAGATTGATGAGCTTAGAGGAGTAGCGCGCCAGGAAGATCCTGCACTTGATATTACCGGCGCCCCATCTAAGCGGAAAAGCAGCGTGGCTGAATCTGAGGCCCCGCCCGACGATGCACGAAGAATGATAGAGGGTGGTCCCGGCTACCCCGTGGATGGAATCAAGGAGTCAACATCATGTGAACTCCATCAGAAATTCATACAATGGCGACGCCCTCGACAAATCGCTTATGAGTTGCTATTGTCTGTAAGTTTTTCAATTCGTTGCCTACGTATAACTTGTTTAGTTATTTCTATTCATTGTCTATATATAACTTGTACTCTATTATGTAAAATGAAGATTCTGGATTGTAAAAGTAAGAACATCCTAAATATTGGGGTTATTGACCCAGATAAAATACATATAGCGACGCTAACTGATAAACCCAAGGAGACGGAGGAAAACCTTCTAAGGTTTCTAATAGATCAAAATTTCTGTGACCACATATTGTTTCCATACAACTTCAGGTGAGGGTCTTTACTCTGTTGTGTCCATTCACTTATAAGTGTAACTGATAAGTTACTGACATATATATATATATACATGTGCAGCTTCCATTGGATTCTGTTGGACATTCAAATTGATAAGGAAGAGTTGATGCCTTCGACCCATTATCGAGACCCTTGGAATAGTTCCAAAGCCTGCAGGACATGCTCCAACGGTAATTTCAATCATTCTTGCGCTCTATCGGTCTCTTTCGATGATTTTCTGATATATCAATTAATGAAAAACTTAGCAAATCATTATCCTTGTCGGGCAGGGTTTGGAAGCGCTTCAAGTGCGTGACTCCCGGTAACTTTCCTGAGAAGCTAACCTTTAGAGCGGCTCAAGTAAGTAGTAGTATGATATACTTCTATTTTCAATACATTTATGATGCTAGATTATTATTTTGATTATATATATTCTATTCTCGTAAAGTGCGACCAGCAGCCACGGGGAACGCATCTATGCGGATACTATGTTTGCGAGACCATTCGCACGTTTACCTCTGAGCACAAGGATCACAGATTCGACGTAAGCAATGAACATTCACACCTCTATTTTTAACCGTCATTCTTTGTTATCATGATTGATATTCATATTCATCTCCTCTTCTTATATAGCACACGGCCATGAGGACGAAGGTCGTACCAGAGCAACGCGCGATTGCTGTTGCAGAGGAGCTTGCGGGATTTCTGAGGACGAAAGCTATAGATGACAAAGGACGATTTAGTGTAGCTAGGGGCCATTACTGATGTTCGTCCATGTAATCGAATAGACGGGCTCTAGTCCCAATAATTCAGATCTCCATATAATTGTATATATATGCTCGCTTGTAAGATAAGTTAATCTTATATATATGCATAATTATTTCTATTTAAATTATATGAAAACTAATTCCCGAACACCAAACGAGGCATCACGTTAATCTCCCGAACACCTAAACCCTAAAACCCTAAAACCCAAAAATAATTTCATTCAAAAAAAACCCAAAAATAAGCAAAATCTGAAACTCTTTAGTCCCGGTCCGTGTAACGAACCGGAACTAAAGGTCCTGCCCCTGGGGCGCTACGAGGCGCCCACGTGGAGCACCTTTAGTCCCGGCTTGTAACAGGGCCGAGACTAAAGATTAGGCCTTTAGTCCCGCCCCTTTAGTCCCGGTTGGTGAACCGGGACTAAAGCCCCTTATGGGCCGGGGCTAAAGGCCCCGTCCCCACTAGTGTTACATGATAGATCTCATCCTACTCATCACCGCCCAGCGAGCGTATGAATAGATTACTCACGAACGATGAAGAGCTTCATGGAATTGGAGAGGGAAGAAGGTTGATGATCACGATGGCGACGATTTCCCCTCTCCGGAGCCCAAAACGGACTTCAGATCTGCCCTCCAGATGAAGAACAGGATGTGGCGGCGCCTCCATATCGCAAACGCGACGAAATCTTCTCTCTTGATTTTTTCTGGGACAAAAGTGAATTTATAGAGCTGAGTTTGGGGGCGGCAGATCCACGTGGGCCCCACAAGCTTGCTAGCCGCCACTAGGGGGTGGCGGCTATAAGGCTTGTGGCCCACTGGCCCATCCCCTCCGGTGGATCTTTGTGCAGGTATTTTTCATATTTTCCAGAAATATTCTCCGTAAATTTTCAGGACGTTCCGAGAACTTTCATTTCTGCACAAAAACAACACCAAGGCAATTCTGCTGAAAACAACGTCAGTCCAGGTTAGTTCCATTCAAATCATGCAAATTAGAGTCCAAAACAAGGGCAAAAGAGTTTGGAAAAGTAGATACGATGGAGATGTATCATTGTCGTGTGCTAGGTCCCTAATCCAAGCTTCATCTGTAAGTGCCTCCCGTACCGTCCTTTGCTTTCTTCTTGAGTGCTTGTAGAGTTTCGGGAACTGCAGTGCCAGGGTGGCCTGCCCCAGCGAAGAGGAGTGCCACAAGGATGGCGAACGCCCATCCCCGATGGTGACGGACGTGACCGCGGCAAACAGGGCCCTGTCGTGCATGTTGCATGATACCTTCGTGCCCACCCAAGGCCGGTCCGAGTGACGCCATGGCATCCACATCCATCGTAATCTTAGGGCCCTGTCAAATTTGGGAAGGTCCGGTATCCCTAGGCCCCCGAGCTCTGTTGGGGAGCATACCGTGTTCCAGTTTACCTTACAGCCCGACCCCGATAGCTCGTCGTTCTTGCTCCAGAGGAAACGTCACCTTCATTTATCTACCTCTTTCAGCAGTTTGATCGATATCGGTAGCACGATCACGACGAAGGTTGGCATGTAAGAAAGCACGCATCGCACGAGGGCTCGGCGACCGGCGATGTGCATGAGCCTCCCCTTCCACCCAGCTAGCCTTGGCTTGATACTATCTATAATGAACTGGAGGTCTACTAGACGTAGTCGACCTAGGTATACTGGCAGGCCTAGGTATCTTATAGGGAAAGTAGTCAAGTCGCCGCCAAAGTTTCCTAGCACCACGTGGAGGTCTATGTCCTCCCATATGATTGGCGATACCGATGATTTATCAATGTTGATTCGAAGACCCGATGCCTTACCAAATCCATCTAGAAAGTGCATGAACGAAATGATCTCTTGTCCCTGTGGGGTTACAAAGATGATGACATCGTCGGCGTACAAACTAATGTGTAATATGTTGTTGCGGCCTGGAATGGATTGGCATTCCTAGCTCCGTGGCGGCGGAGAGCAAATGGTGCAGCGGGTCTATGGCAATGATGAAAAGTAAGGGGGAGAGGGGGTCTCCCTGACTTAGGCCGCATCTATGCAGAATTTGTTCACCCGCAACTCCATTTAGAAGTATAGGAGATGATGCGGATGACACAAGGGATGCCACCCAATCCTTCATCTAGCGCTAAAACCTAACTGTTGCATCTATTCTAGGAGGTATTCCATGTTGGAAATATGCCCTAGAGGCAATAATAGATTAGTTATTATTATATTTCTTTGTTCATGATAATCGTTTATTATCCATGCTATAATTTTATTGATTGGAAACACAATACTTGTGTGGATACATAGACAAAACACTGTCCCTAGTAAGCCTCTAGTTGACTAGCTCGTTGATCAAAGATGGCCAAGGTTTCCTGGCCATAGGCAAGTGTTGTTACTTGATAACGGGATCACATCATTAGGAGAATCATGTGATGGACTAGACCCAAACTAATAAACGTAGCATGTTGATCGTGTCATTTTGTTGCTACTGTTTTCTGCGTGTCAAGTATTTGTTCCTATGACCATGAGATCATATAACTCACTGACACCGGAGGAATGCTTTGTGTGTATCAAACTTCGCAACGTAACTGGGTGACTATAAAGATGCTCTACATGTATCTCTGAAGGTGTTAGTTGAGTTAGTATGGATCGAGACTGGGATTTGTCACTCCGTGTGACGGAGAGGTATCTCGGGGCCCACTCGGTAATACAACATCACACACAAGCCTTGCAAGCAATGTGACTTAGTGTAAGTTGCGGGATCTTGTATTATGGAACGAGTAAAGAGACTTGCCGGTAAACTAGATTGAAATAGGTATGCAGATACTGACGATCGAATCTCGGGCAAGTAACATACCGAAGGACAAAGGGAATGACATACGGGATTATATGAATCCTTGGCACTGAGGTTCAAACAATAAGATCTTCGTAGAATATGTAGGATCCAATATGGGCATCCAGGTCCCGCTATTGGATATTGACCGAGGAGTCTCTCGGGTCATGTCTACATAGTTCTCGAACCCGCAGGGTTTGCACACTTAAGGTTCGACGTTGTTTTATGCGTATTTGAGTTATATGGTTGGTTACCGAATGTTGTTCGGAGTCCCGGATGAGATCACGGACGTCACGAGGGTTTCCGGAATGGTCCGGAAACGAAGATTGATATATAGGATGACCTCATTTGATTACCGGAAGGTTTTCGGAGTTACCGGGAATGTACCGGGAATGACGAATGGGTTCCGGGAGTTCACCGGGGGGGCAACCCACCCCGGGGAAGCCCATAGGCCTTGAGGGTGGCGCACCAGCCCTTAGTGCGCTGGTGGGACAGCCCAAAAGGGCCCTATGCGCATTGGAAGGAAAATCAAAGAGAAAGAAAAAAAAAGGAGGAGGTGGGAAGGGAAGGAAGGACTCCCACCCACCAAACCAAGTCCAACTCGGTTTGGGGGGGGGAGACTTTCCCCCCTTGGCTCGGCCGACCCCCTTGGGGCTCCTTGAGCCCCAAGGCAAGGCCCCCCCTCTCCCACCTATATATACGGAGGTTTTAGGGCTGATTTGAGACGATTTTTCCACGGCAGCCCGACCACATACCTCCACGGTTTTTCCTCTAGATCGCGTTTCTGCGGAGCTCGGGCGGAGTCCTGCTGAGACAAGGTCATCACCAACCTCCGGAGCGCCGTCACGCTGCCGGAGAACTCTTCTACCTCTCCGTCTCTCTTGCTGGATCAAGAAGGCCGAGATCATCATCGAGCTGTACGTGTGCTGAACGCGGAGGTGCCGTCCGTTTGGCACTAGATCGTGGGACTGATTGCGGGACGTGAGGACGTTCCACTACATCAACCGCGTTCACTAACGCTTCTGCTGTACGGTCTACAAGGGTACGTAGATCACTCATCCCCTCTCGTAGATGGACATCACCATGATAGGTCTTCGTGCGCGTAGGAAATTTTTTGTTTCCCATGCGACGTTCCCCAACAGTGGCATCATGAGCTAGGTTCATGCGTAGATGTCTTCTCGAGTAGAACACAAAAGTTTTTGTGGGCGGTGATGTGCATTTTTCTGCCCTCCTTAGTCTTTTCTTGATTCCGCGGTATTGTTGGATCGAAGCGGCTCGGACCGACATTACTCGTACGCTTACGAGAGACTGGTTTCATCGCTACGAGTAACTCCATTGCTCAAAGATGACTGGCGGGTGTCAGTTTCTCCAACTTTAGTTGAATCGGAATTGATCGAGGAGGTCCTTGGATGAGGTTAAATGGCAATTCATATATCTCCGTTGTGGTGTTTGCGTAAGTAAGATGCGATCCTACTATATACCCATGGTCACCACGTAAAACATGCAACAACAAAATTAGAGGACGTCTTACTTGTTTTTGCAGGGTATGCTTGTGATGTGATATGGCCAACGATGTGATGTGATATATTGGATGTATGAGATGATCATGTTGTAATAGATAATATCGACTTGCACGTCGATGGTACGGCAACCGGCAGGAGCCATAGGATTGTCTTTATACTAACGATTGTGCTTGCAGATGCGTTTACTATATTGCTAGGACGTAGCTTTAGTAGTAATAGCATGAGTAGCACGACAACCCCGATGGCGACACGTTGATGGAGATCATGATGATGGAGATCATGGTGTGACGCCGGTGACAAGAAGATCGTGCCGGTGCTTTGGTGATGGAGATCAAGAAGCGCATGATGATGGCCATATCATGTCACTTATGAATTGCATGTGATGTTAATCCTTTTTGCACCTTATCTTGCTTAGAACGACGGTAGCATTATGAGGTGATCTCTCACTAAAATTTCAAGACGAAATTGTGTTCTCCCCGACTGTGCACCGTTGCGACAGTTCTTCGTTTCGAGACACCACGTGATGATCGGGTGTGATAGAGTCAACGTTCACATACAACAGGTGCAAAACAGTTGCACACGCAGAACACTCGGGTTAAGCTTGACGAGCCTAGCATGTGCAGACATGGCCTCGGAACACATGAGACCGAAAGGTCGAGCATGAATCGTATAGTTGATATGATTAGCATAGAGATGCTTACCACTGAAACTATTCTCGACTCACGTGATGATCGGACTTGAGATAGTGGATTTGGATCATGTACCACTCAAATGACTAGAGAGATGTACTTTTTGAGTGGGAGTTCTTAAGTAATATGATTAATTGAACTAATTGTCATGAACATAGTATAATGGTCTTTGCGAATTACGATGTAGCTTGCGCTATAGCTCTACTGTTTTTATATGTTCCTAGAGAAAATTTAGTTGAAAGTTGATAGTAGCAAACTTTGAAGAGGATTGTCCTCGTTCTTCTGCGCAGAAGGCTTATGTCCTTAATGCACCACTCGGTGTGCTGCACCTCGAGCGTCGTCTGTGGATGCTGTGAACATCCGACATACACGTTTCTGATGACTACACGATAGTTCAGTGCAAAATACTTAATGGCTTAGAAGCAAGGCACCGAAGACGTTTTGAAACGTCACGGAACATAAGTGATGTTCTAAAGAGATGAAATTGTGATTTCATGCTTGTGCCCTTGTTGAGAGGTACGAGACCTCCGACAAGATTCTTTGTCCACAAAGTAAAGGAGAAAAGCTCAATCGTTGAGCGTGTGCTCAGACTGTCTGAGTACGACAATCACTTGAATCAAATGGGAGTTAATCATCCAGATGAGATAGTGATGGTTCTCCAAAGTCACTGCCACCAAGCTGTGAGAGCTTCGTGATGAACTATAACATATAAAGGATAGATACAATGATCCTTGAGCGATTCGCGATGTTTGACACTGCGAAAGTAGAAATCAAGAAGGAGCATCAATAGTTGATGGTTTGTAAAACCACTAAGTTTCAAGAAAGGCAAGGGCTAGAAGGGATACTTCGTGAAACGGCAAAACAGTTGCTGCACTAATGAAGAGACCCAAGATTAAACCCAAACCTGAGACTAAGTGCTTCTGTAATGAGGGGAACAGTCACTGAGGCAGAGCAACTCTAGATCCTTGGTAGATAAGAAGGCTGGCAAAAGTTGAAAGAAGTATATTTGATATACATGATATTGATGTGTACTTTACTAGTACTCCTAGTAGCATGAGGGTATTGGATACCGGTTCGGTTGCTAAGTGATTAGTAACACGAGATGAAAGCTACGGCATAAACGGAGACTAGCTAAAGGCGAGGTGACGATACGTGTTGGAAGTGTTTCCAAGGTTGATATGATCAAACGTCGCACGCTCCCTCTACCATCAGGATTGGTGTTAAACCTAAATAATTGTTATTTGGTGCGTTAAGGATGAACATGATTGGATCGTGTTTATTGCAATACGATTATTCATTTAAAGAGAATAATGGTTACTCTATTTTCTTGAATAATCACCTTCAATGGTTTATTGAATCTCGATCGTAGTGTTACACATGTTCATGATATTGGTGCCAAAAGATACGAGGTAATGATGATAGTACCACTTACTTGTGGCACTGCCGCTTGAGTCATGTTGGTATAAATTGCATGAAGAGGCTCCATGCTGATGGATCTTCATACTCACTTGTTTTTGAATCACTAGTGACATGCAAATCATACCACATGAGCAAGGCCTTGTTTTCATTGAGATGAAATAAGATAGTAACTTGTTGGAAGTGATACATTTTGATGTATGCAGTCCAATGGGTGCTGAGGCACGCATTGGATATTATTATGTTCTTACTTCAATGACGATTTGAGTAGATACTAGAGTATTTTATTAATGAATCACAAGTCTGAAATATTGAAAAGTTCAGTTCTGTTTCGGAGTGAAGTTCGTCGTAACAAGAGGATAAACTGTCTACGATATGATCACAGAAATGAATATCTGAGTTACGAGTTTTGGTACGCAGTTAAGACAATGTGGAAATTGTTTCGCGGTTCATGCCACCTAGAACATCATAGTGTGATGATGTGTCTGAATGTCATAGCCACACACTATTTGGTATGGTGCATGCTATGATGTCTCTTATCGAATTACCACTATCGTTTATGGGTTAAGCATTAGAGACAACCGCATTCACTTCAAATAGGGCACCACGTATTTCCGTTGAGATGACACAGTATAGACTGAGGTTTAGAGAAATCTAAACTGTCGTTTCTTGAAAGTTTGGGGTTTCGACACTTATGTGAAAAAGTTTCAGTCTGATAAGCTCGAACCCAAAGCGGATAAATGCATCTTCATAGGATATCCAAAACAGTTGGGTACATCTCCTATCTCAGATCCGAAAGCAAAGTGTTTGTTTCTAGAAACAAATCCTTTCTCGAGGAAAGGTTTCTCTCGAAAGAATTGAGTGGGAGGGTGGTAGAACTTGATGAGGTTATTGAACCATCATTTCGACCAGTGTGTAGCACGGCGCAGGAAGTTGTTCCTGTGGCACCTACACCAATTGAAGTGAAAGCTGATGATGGTGATCATCGAGCATCGGATCAAGTTACTACAAGCCTTGTAGGTTGACAAGGTCGCGTACTACTACAAAGTGGTACGGTAACCCTGTCTTGGAGGTCATGTTGTTGAGCAGCAGTGAACCTACGAGTTATGGAGAAAGCAATGGTGGGCCCAGATTCCGACAAATGGCTGGAAGCCATGAAATCCGAGAGAGGATCCATGTATGAAAACAAAGTGTAGACTTTGGAAGAACTACTTGATGGTCATAGGACTATTGAGTAAAGATGGATCTTTAAAAGGAAGACAGACAATGATAGTGATAAGTCACTATTAAGAAAAGCTCGACTTGTCGCAAAGATGTTTCCGACAAGATCAAACAGTTGACTATGATGAGACTTTCTCACTCGTAGCGATGCTAAAAGTCTGTTAGAATTATGTTAGTAGTTGCTGCATTATTTATGAAATATTGCATGTAGGATGTCAAAACATTGTTTCCTCGACGGTTTCCTTGAGCAAACATTGTATGAGATACAACCATAAGGTTTTGTCGATCCTAAAGATACTAGCAAGTATGCAAGCTCCAGCGATCCTTAAATGGACTGGTGCAAGCATCTCGGAGTTGGAATATACACTTTGATGAGATGATCAAGGATTTTGGGTTTGTACAAGGTTTATGAGAAACTTGTATTTCCAAAGAAGTGAGTGGGAGCACTATAGAATTTCTAATAAGTATATGTGGTTGACATATTGTGGATCAGAAGTAATGTAGAATTTCTGTAAAGCATACAAGGTTGTTTGAAAAGAGTTTTCAAAGGAATACCTAGATTGAGCTACTTGAACGTTGAGCAACAAAGATCTATGGAGATAGATCGAAAGCGCTTAATGGAAGTTTCAACAAGATGCATGCCTTGACAAGTTTTGAAGGAGTTCAAAATAGATCAGCAAAGAAGGAGTTCTTGGTTGCGTTGTAAGGTGTGAATTTGAGTAAGACTCAAAATCTGACCACGGCAGAATAAATAGAATAGACGAAGGTCGTCTTCTATGCCTTAGCCATAGACTCTAAAGTATGCCATGCTGAGTACCGCACCTGATGTGTGCCTTGCAGCAAGTCTGTTGAGAGGTACAGAGAGTGATCCATGATTGAATCACTAGCAGCGGTCAAAATTTATCCTTAGTAACTGATGGACTAAGGAATTTTTCTCGATTATGGAGGTGGTTAAAGAGTTCGTCGTAAAGGGTTACGTCGATGTAAGCTTTGACACTAATCCGAATAACTATGAGTAGTGAAACGGATTCGTATAGTAGAGTAGATATTTGGAGTATTTCCGAATAGCACATAGTAGCAGCATCTATGAGATGACATAAAGATATGTAAAGAACACATGGATCTGAAAATTTCAGAACCGTTGACTAAAACCTCTCTCATAAGCAAGACGTGATCAGACCCCATAACTATATGGGTGTTGGATTCGTTGGAATCACATGGTGATGTGAACTAGATTATTGACTCTAGTGCAAGTGGGAGACTGTTGGAAATATGCCCTAGAGGCAATAATAGATTAGTTATTATTATATTTCTTTGTTCATGATAATCGTTTATTATCCATGCTATAATTGTATTGATTGGAAACACAATACTTGTGTGGATACATAGACAAAACACTGTCCCTAGTAAGCCTCTAGTTGACTAGCTCGTTGATCAAAGATGGCCAAGGTTTCCTGGCCATAGGCAAGTGTTGTTACTTGATAACGGGATCACATCATTAGTAGAATCATGTGATGGACTAGACCCAAACTAATAAACGTAGCATGTTGATCGTGTCATTTTGTTGCTACTGTTTTCTGCGTGTCAAGTATTTGTTCCTATGACCATGAGATCATATAACTCACTGACACCGGAGGAATGCTTTGTGTGTATCAAACGTTGCATCGTAACTGGGTGACTATAAAGATGCTCTACAGGTATCTCCGAAGGTGTTAGTTGAGTTAGTATGGATCGAGACTGGGATTTGTCACTCCGTGTGACGGAGAGGTATCTCGGGGCCCACTCGGTAATACAACATCACACACAAGCCTTACAAGCAATGTGACTTAGTGTAAGTTGCGGGATCTTGTATTACGGAACGAGTAAATAGACTTGCCGGTAAACGAGATTGAAATAGGTATGCGGATACTGACGATCGAATCTCGGGCAAGTAACATACCGAAGGACAAAGGGAATGACATACGGGATTATATGAATCCTTGGCACTGAGGTTCAAACGATAAGATCTTCGTAGAATATGTAGGATCCAATATGGGCATCCAGGTCCCGCTATTGGATATTGACCGAGGAGTCTCTCGGGTCATGTCTACATAGTTCTCGAACCCGCAGGGTCTGCACACTTAAGGTTCGACGTTGTTTTATGCGTATTTGAGTTATATGGTTGGTTACCAAATGTTGTTCGGAGTCTCGGATGAGATCACGGACGTCACGAGGGTTTCCGGAATGGTCCGGAAACGAAGATTGATATATAGGATGACCTCATTTGATTACCGAAGGTTTTCGGAGTTACCGGGAATGACGAATGGGTTCCGGGAGTTCACCGGGGGGCAACCCACCCCGGGGAAGCCCATAGGCCTTGAGGGTGGCGCACCAGCCCTTAGTGGGCTGGTGGGACATCCCAAAAGGGCCCTATGCGCATTGGAAGGAAAATCAAAGAGAAAGAAAAAAAAGGAGGAGGTGGGAAGGGAAGGAAGGACTCCCACCCACCAAACCAAGTCCAACTCGGTTCGGGGGGGGGGGAGACTTTCCCCCCTTGGCTCGGCCGACCCCCTTGGGGCTCCTTGAGCCCCAAGGCAAGGCCCCCCCTCTCCCACCTATATATACGGAGGTTTTAGGGCTGATTTGAGACGATTTTTCCACGGCAGCCCGACCACATACCTCCACGGTTTTTCCTCTAGATCGCGTTTCTGCGGAGCTTGGGCGGAGCCCTGTTGAGACAAGGTCATCACCAACCTCCGGAGCGCCGTCACGCTGCCGGAGAACTCTTCTACCTCTCCGTCTCTCTTGCTGGATCAAGAAGACCGAGATCATCGTCGAGCTGTACGTGTGCTGAACGCGGAGGTGCCGTCCGTTCGGCACTAGATCGTGGGACTGATCGCGGGACGGTTCGCGGGGCGGATCGAGGGACGTGAGGACGTTCCACTACATCAACCGCGTTCACTAACGCTTCTGCTGTACGGTCTACAAGGGTACGTAGATCACTCATCCCCTCTCGTAGATGGACATCACCATGATAGGTCTTCGTGCGCGTAGGAAAATTTTTGTTTCCCATGCGACGTTCCCCAACAGTGGCATCATACCGTGTAGAACGCTTTTGCTATGCCTATTTTCATCAGCATGGTCGGGACTTTTCTGCGGTGCAGGGAGCGAATTGTTTGCGCACGTAGAGGTAGCTATCGTGGATGCCTTTGCTGCGCTGGAAGGCCGACTGCGTGGGAGAAATTAAGTGGTGGGTGACCGCTCCTAGTCTAAGAGATAGCACTTTGGATGTTAGCTTGGCGATCGGATGAATCGGACTGATGGGTCTGAAATCATGCACTGTCCTCGCCTCGTTTTTCTTGAGTAGCAGAATCATCGAGGCTTCATTGAGCCTTGCGAAGTCCCCTCCTGCCAAGTGGTAGAATTGATGAAACACTGCCATGATATCAGTCTTGGTAGTATCCTAGCAGCATCTGAAGAAGGATCCGTTGAATCCGTCTGGCCCCGGGGATTTTCCTGAGGGGAATTGCAGATCGCTTTCCAAACTTCATCCTCTGTGGACAGGTTGTCGAGCCCTCCTGCCGGGAGAGATGGCATCTCTAAAGCGTCCCAGTTGATGCTTGTGTTTCTATGCACCACACTACCTACAGTGGACGAGAAGTGCGCGTAGAAGGCCGATGCTTTTTCATTGTGGCTGGTTGCGATGGACGTATGCGGGTGCAGCGAGTGGATGGAGTTTTGTTGCCGCCTGTAATTTATCTTAGCCTGGAAGAAGGCCGTCTTGGCATCCCCAGCCCGGAGCCATGTCATGCGGGAGGCATGGCGTCTACGTTCTCTCTCGATGGCCGCGAGCCCCATGATCCTAATTTTTACGAGTTTGTGGTTGTTGTGTTCGGCTGGGGAGAGGAGCTTGCTTTCCTGAGCTATGTCAAGTCGAAGAACAATCTCAGTCGCCAGCTGCAATTGCAGCTTAGTTTCGTTGCAGAAACTTTTTGCCCAAATCTTCAAGTCCCTAGCTAGCCGACTCATTTTTATGTCAATGCATTTGAAAGCACGTGTGGAGGCCACCGGTCTTTGCCAAGCCCGCAGAACCGTCGTTTGGAACTGCGGGAATTTCGGCCAAAATGATTCAAATCCGAACCGCACCGGCCTAAACGGTGCCCTAGATACCGCGAGGAGGAGGGGGTGATGATCTGAGCAGGAGGTCGAAGCCCCATGAAGAAGGTACAAAGGGAACAGGGAGTCCCACTCTATGTTGCAGAAGAACTTAACAATGCTAAGCATTGTTGGGTCTTCCCGCTCGTTGGACCAAGTGTATTTGCGGTTTTTACACTTGATGTCTCTAAGGCCAGCCCAGTCTAGCGCTGCCCTATCATTCTACGGTTGATGTTAGGGTTCCTCCGATCGATCGAGGGGCTGCTGGCGGCCACCAATAGGCCCCAAATCCCGCCGGCAGTCAGCTACACCTCCAGTATTACAACTTGGACTACACATAGGTAGGCTTAACGCGAGCCAGCCGGATGTCGGCCGCCTTTGGAGACGTCCTAACACTATCATGGGAGATCTGGGGCCTCCATGGCCGCTCCATCGGGCCCAGACATGCTAGCAGCGATCTTGAGGGCCTCCACGTCCATCTTGGTGAGCCTTGCGATTGCCGCCATGTCAGTGTAGGACAGAGGTTTGTCGAAGCACCTGATCAGGGCATGTGCCTCTTTTGTCGTCATATTTTCCCTTGGTCCAAGGATGCCGAGGCCATAAACTAGGCGCAGTGTGGCCCTCTGACTGACCGGGGCCATGGATGTGTTGCCCGCGTGCCTGATGCTCTGCCTTGTACATGTGGAGGTCGGCCTCGTTCTCCTTGGGGTCCTGCTGCGCTTTGTGGCCTCCCCGAGGAAAGATGGTGAGACGTCGATGAAGAGCTTCGCCAGGCTGATAGCGCCACAAGTTTCTTCGTCCTAAGGGGGTCGCATGGTGGATATGGGTCACCCATGTGCTTGAGGCGAGATCTATTGTTCATTCTTCTTCGACAGAGTTTTACCTCAAGTCCCGCTCCCGCGACCGCGCGAGCGACCTAGTTCCGCCCACTCCTGCCGCCGCCGCCCCCTGCCCCTGCCGGCCGCCGGCCTCAGGCCCGGCTCCTCCAGCCCCGTCCCACTTCCCCCCTCCCAGATCTGCCTTGCGTCGCCTCCGCCGCCGACCGCCGCCCTCGCGTCCAGGGCTCCCGGCATTCTCCACCTACAGAAGCTGCAGAATCTGGAGACACGCGCCGTCACCGGACCCCCTCTCCGCCCCCACTCCCGCTTCGCCGCTGCCGGAGGGGACGCCGGCGAAGCCGCGCGCGCCCCGGGGATGGCGGCGGCGGGGCCCCTCGCGTCGGCCCTCGGGCTCTGACGGCGACGGCCCGAGTCGGCGGTTGCGGGATCTGGTGTGATCTCGCCAATCCACGGCGGCGGGGGCGGATCCGGGGCTCCATGGCCGGATCTGGCGGGGCACTCGGCCCTGGTGGTAGGGAGCAGCAGCCGGGCGCGGCTGCGCTGGTCGGCTGGGTACGAGATGTGTCCAGGGCGCGCGGTGCAGTGGCCTTGGCTGTGATGGTGCGTGGCGGCCATGCTTAGTGGTCAGTGGCGGTGGATATCCAGCATAACTCCGGGAGAAATCCTTGCTTCGGTCTTCATCGGAGTCGCGACGGCGACTCCCGCGGGTGCCGCTATCTTTCTTGGAAGCGTCGTTGTTGAGGTGTGCTGTTCCCCTTCGTCGGCCGTTGCCCGCACCGCCACCTGCGCGCCCCAGGTCCTGATATGTGGGCCTCTCTCCTGCGGATTCTTGGCGGTGCCGGCGTGGTTGCCGGGGCCCTTCCTGCGGGTGAAGCCGGTGGAGGAGATCCAGATTGGGAGAAATCCCTTGGTTGGCCCAGCCGCCACGCCGCCGACGACGCTCAAGGGCGCCATTATTCTTTTTGAAGACGTCGGTATATACATCTGCTCCTCTGTTCCCCTTCCTTGCCACTCGGGTGAAAACCCTAACTCCGGTGGGCGGCGGCGGCGTCCTTGACGTCGTGACCTTCCTGAAGGCGTCGCCTTGAGGGCTGAGTGGTGGTGGGCACTGTGGGTGTCTTGAGCGGTTGCTGGTGGTGGGCACTGCTTCGGGGGAAACCCTAGGATCTGGTCTTCCAGATCGGACGATGGCGGTACTGCGGTGCCGTTTCTCTATTGGGAGCATCGTTTGTGGAGCAGCGCTGGCAGACTGAGGCAGGAGGTGGAGCGGCTTCGTCTGGCACGGAATTTCGGTGGAGCTGTCAAGTCATGCATGGCCGACAGGTGCTACGCTGAGTCATGCCTGGTTGGCAGGTGCTACGCACGACAGATCTCCCGGAGTCTTCGCATCTGGACGGATGAGCGCAGGACGGTGGCGCCGTTGGGCGCCGTGGTGGCGTCGACGGATGATTGGACTGACAAGGATGATGCGGATCTCTTTCCTGAAGATGTGTCAGTGGTTCGAGGATGATGGCGGCTGGTAAAACGTGTGCGTGAGGTGTGCGTTTTAGGTGTGTTGCACCGAGTGTTATTCCCGATACGTTATGTGGATGGATTGGAAACAACATCGGTCTTAGATATGTGGAGTGAGAGCACTCCACATTATCGAGTTTGTAGGTGTGAGTGGTGGCTTTGGATGGATTGATGTATACTCTTGTTAGACCTTTGTGGAATAATTAATAAGATGGCTGCATGCATCGATTGATGCAGAGGCCGGGGGTTTAACCTCCTTCTCTAAAAAAAAATAAAAAAAAATGTGCTTGAGGCTGGCCGCCTCCTCCGGCTGCCCGTTTTGCGAGCGCGAGCCAATGCTGCTCGACTCCCTGGTCTACAACAGGCAAACATGGCTAGTCACGGCACCCAGTTGCATGTAATGGGAGGTTGCCACACCTGCGGTGTGCCTTGCTAGGGAGAGTGTCGGTCCCAGGTCGAGTGTGTCCCCTCCTCCGCTTCCTTCCTCTTCCTCTCCGGTGAAGCTGAGTGGTTTGCATGTTTTGGCCGGCGCCGCGCGTCAATGGCGAGGGCATGTGGGTCTGTGCGCGTCGTGGCAGGCAATGCCCTCTCTTCACCATCGAAGAACACCGCCACCGGGTCCCGGGCCCCGAAACGCGCCACTCCATGTTGGAGGAGGCGCGGCGGGGCAACCAGGGTGTTGGTCGCCGCCTGATTCTTCCTGGAGGTGGGCGTACCAACCGGTTCCTTGTTGTGGCCCAGCACTCGTGCAATTTGCTTGGTGGCGCCAGTGTTGTGGTCGTGTCTACCCCTCAGCCCCCCTTTCGGTGCCTCGATGTTGGCGTGCGACTTCTATGGCGCCCGGAGGAGGAACCGGCCGGGGCCATCTCCTTGCCACGGCTCCTCCCTAGCAGCGCCTCCTTCCACGTCTTCTTGTGGCGCTCCCGGTCGTCTCCGTCGTGGTCCCTCCGGGCCCCCGACGAGGGCATGCCTCTACAGCTCGACGAGACCACGCACGCCTGTTCCCGAGCGAGAGGGTTCACGACCCCTCCACCCAGGCACCGTCCTCCATCCCGTGCAGCCAGTCACCGGCTGCAGGGCGGCGAGGGAAAGGGTGATCCTTGTCGTCGTCCGAGGATGGTAAGCCAATTTTCCTGGAGTGCAAAGAGCATGGAGACGACGGCGTCCAGTCCCCGATGTAGTCGAGGTGGACCAGCACATCCCAGCGTGGTAGGTTCGGCGGTGGCGCGATGGCGCGGCTCGGGGGCGAGAAGCCTAACATCTCCTTGATACGTCCGGAGCCTCTAGCATCCTTCCAGAGTGTCCAGCGAGTGGTGATATGGGCCAGCTCCATACCCACACCCACACGGCGAAAAGCTTCGTGTAGATGCGCTCGAAGGTGCGGCTATCAAGCCTGTCGATGATGACCTTGTCGCCGAGGGCCACATTTGCTCCCTCCAGCTTCCATAGCTGCATAGGCAGCTTCTCGAGAACCACACGGACGTGCATCATCCAGGACTGGTGGAGCGCGTGCGCGTCCTCACGCCAGGACTCCGTCAGGTAGGTGTTTCCATCGACCGAGATGGTTCCCCGGCGAGCGACCAGGTCCTTGTGTGCTGGCAGGTTGAAGTAGACTAGAAAATCTTCCGGGTCGTGGCTGGTGACGCGCAGCAGATGGGGCGGGATCTTGAACTCCTTCTCCAGAGCCCGCCCGACAGAAAGCGGGCTGGCGGCATGCAGCTTGTTGACAACGGTCAAAACCACTGCGTGTTGCTGCAGGAGGAACACTTGCTCTTCCATTGCCGACGTCGATTCGATGACCTTGTGGCTGTTGCGCGGCCGGCGCAGGTGGTCAGCGCCTGAAGCGTCAGCCAAAGCCATCTCCGTGTCAGGGAAGACGGGCCGCCGTGACGCTTAGCCTCTCTTTCACTGCTCCCCCGCCCCGCCTGTTTCTAGGGTTTTACGGGCACTCCTTGCCTAAGTGGTCGTCCCTCTTGCACATGATGCAACTGAGGGGATCGCCGCAGCCTACTCTACGACGGCGCTTGCTGAGGCAACGGAAGCAACGTCCTCTGAAGCGGCTTAAAAAGGCCTCATGGCCTGGGTGAAGGTGCAGTGGCCTTGGGTCCCTGGAGACGCGCATGTTCTTGTGCGATTGATATCGTGCCCATCCTTCTTCAATGCTATCGGTCTCGTCCTATTCCTGAAATGGCAAGGGGGAGGGGCAAACAACAATGGATTGGAGCTTGTGCCTCCCTGAAGGTGGTGGCGGTGCCGAATCTGCTGGATCTTGCGAGTCTCCCTCCCCAGGGGCCCCTTCCCGACGCAGGATTTGCGGCGGAGACCCGCCCCCTCCGCCGCCCACATGAGGAGGCGAGCATGGCGCAGAGGACGACCGGGGGGCAGATATGGATCCCCGGCCCAGGGGCACTGAAAAGAAGGCACCACGAGCGCGCCGTCTTGGGAGTGAACGAAGACGGCATGGCCGCAAGAGGACTGGGAGTGTCTAGTGCTGCCAACGCTCTCGATAGAGGTGGCCGCCGCGGGCACGGGGGTGGGTTCGGAGTGGGACTGTTCCGCCTTTTCTTATTTGCAGGATATGGAAGCATCATTCCCGAGCAGCACTAGAGGTACCAACAAGCAGAAAGGTTGATCGATTATAATTATGATATTCAAATTGATCCTGACTCCGTACATATACTCTCTGTGAAAAGTGTACATATAAATTTTTTGGTAACTTTTTTAAGAAAATTATGAAGTAAAGTAAGAGATACATTGAAAAAATGCAAATCATTATCTCTCTCCTCTTTAATTATCCAACCCCCAACGAGCTCAGTGCATGTAAAAACAAAGAAGATCATGTGTAAAATGTTGTTGGTCTTGATTACCATATGGTAAGAGAAAAACATTTTTTTTTACCTTAAAGTGCATTGAAAAGATAGATATACACTCTTTTAAGGACACATTTTAAAGATAAATGTACACGTGACGGAGGAAGCACGTACGTATAAACAAAGGAAAAAAAACACCATACCATTGTACTATGCTTAGTTCTTAGTGATAATAGAATCATTTTATTGGATAGAAACTAAGCTGATGCGCACAAAGTTACTACTCCCTCAATTTCTTCTTAGAAAATTTTAAGCTGGAGATCCTGCCGTGCCGTTGTGATGGATAAATTAATTAATCTGCATCCCACGCTAACCACCGAGCGAATCAGTCGAGCTGAGTGCACCAAGAAAACTATTTTCGTACAATGAACGTGCACTCCCACGTAATAATAATTTAATTTTCTGATCGAATGATTTGAACCACTTGTCAGGTGCATAATGGGTGGCGCCACCCCAATTGCACTATTTATTTGAAGCTAGCAGCAGCAATCATACATGGTTTGTTCCTGGATAAAACACAACACTTACACGATACATTTAATTAAGGATGTGTGGTACAATTAATTGCATCACTGAACAAAAAACCTCCATCAACTATTACTCGAGGAAGGGGTAGTCGGTGTAACCGACGACAGGGTCGGAGATGTAGAAGGTCATCCTATCGTACTTGTTTAGCTCCGCATCGGTCTCGAACCTCTTTGGCAGGTCTGGGTTCGCGAGGAACGATCGCCCGAAGGAGACCAAATCAGTGTATCCCTCTGCAATCACCTTGCCCCCTTCCTCGCGGTCATACCCGCCATTGGCCATAAATGTACCATTGAACGCTTCCCTGTATGGCAGCAAGCGCTTCGGGACCACCCGTCGTCCATCGACGATGGCCATCCTCGGCTCGACCATGTGAAGATAGAGGATGTTGTAATCGTTGAGCTTTGTGGACATGTGAAGGGCAAGGGCATGCGGATCGGAGTCATGGCAGTCCATGTAGTCGGTGAAGGGGGAGAGGCGGATGCCCACACGGTGGCCACCAACCTCCTTCACAACGGCATCGACCACCTCGAGAGCAAAGCGGCATCGGTTTTCTATGCTGCCACCATACTCATCGGTGCGGTCATTCGCACTGTCCTTGAGGAACTGCTCGATGAGGTACCCATTCGCCCCATGGATCTCCACGCCGTCAAAACCTGTGACGTCATTGACATCAGATCGAGCAATATATCATATATATGTATACATTGGAAATTTTACATTTGGAGTTTTTCTCAACTAGTAGTCGCTTAAGAAGAAAAAAAAGCTTCGCGAATCAGTTTCAAGAAAATCATGCATATCAACAGCGTACCGGCATCAATGGCGTTCCTGGCCGCCTTCCTGAAATCATCGACGATGGCCGGTATCTCGTCGACCTTGAGCCTCCTCGGCGGCGCGAACTCCTCCAGCCTCCCGTCATAGCTCATCTGTGGGCCCACCCCCTTCTCCGTGCACGACAGAGGCGCTGCCCCACCGGGCTGATACTCATAGGTGGACACGCGGCCGACATGCCAGATCTGGCAGAAGATGAGCGCGCCCTTGGCGTGCACGGCATCGACGATGGGCTTCCATGCCTCGACGTGCTCTGTCGTCCACACGCCTGGCGTATCGCGGTATCCCTGTGCCGTGTCGGAGACGCCGGTGGCCTCGGTGATGAGCAACCCACCGGCAATGGCACGCTGGGAGTAGTACACTGCAGCGTGTGGCTGCGGCACGTTGCCGTAGGAGCGCTGGCGGGTGAGCGGGGCCAGAACGATCCGATGGGCAAGGTCGAGCTGGCCCATCTTGTACGGCGTCAGGAGAGGGATGGGCTCCATTGTTGAAGAGCTGAAGTTTTGTTGAGCTCCGAACGGTTGATCAATGGCGGCAGCTGCTAGCTAGCTCGTGTGATAGGAAGAAGAAGATGCTCGGTGAGTGGAGTGGAGGCGATGGGCCTGGACATCCATTTTATAGACATTTTTTCCTCGCATGCAATGACGTGATATGATATGTACTACTCTATATGATATGGTTTATAGTGACATTATTGCTAATATTAAAGTAGGTGAGGAACATGGGAGGCAACCGGCTGCCGCTTTAGCCGCCTGGATCGATTGGTCACACACATCATAGGTGAGCTAAGCAGCATGGAACAGAGAGGCATCCTAGATATATTTTACTAATTTTATATTTTTTTGAACCAGGCTTTCTCCCCTTTTCATTACTTTCATAACGAAAATACAACGTTTTTGAAACCAGAACCAGAAAGAGAGGGAAAGGGATTTACTGATTTTATATGCCACCGGCGATGCAACAATTTCGATGATCTTATGTTAGGGCGACGCATCAAGGTCTGTGCTTTTTGACTCTTGCTAAAGGGACAGCGGCAATGAATTATAAGTGCTCCTCTATCGCCTCATGGCTTTCTCTGCTTCGGGAAGATGCTTTGAGACGATGATGTATACGGTCGTCAATCTCTATTCTTGAAGGGGGAGTTGGTACGTCGTTTTGTTTCGTTTGGTTCAATCTCCCCTCACACATATGCTTTTCCTTTCGGTTTTCCGTTCACTACTGGTTCTTTCGTCCATCCCATAACATCAGGGATTGGTATTGGTGTGTCATGTTACACTGCCAGTCCTGATCTTGGTGTGGAGGTTTGGTCTTGGTCTTGATCTTCGATTGCAAAGATCGGCTTGGGATTTTACCACTTCTCTAATTCGGAGAAATACAGGGGCATACTTGATGTGTGACAGAGGTAAGGTTATAGTAGTGTTGTCCTGATCTGTATCCTCGCAGATTACACCTCTCCAAGAATGAAACTAACTCATGTCTTCTTATATTCTTCCCTTTTATATGAGAAAAATAAAACGAAAAACATGACGTCCTTTTTAGATGATTGATAGGTTTATTTTACTTTGCTATGCTTCCACTCTTTTTGCAACTGCATCTCGGAATTGGTTTTTGTAGCTCCACTTTTACAGCCTATGATTGTTGTGAAAGGATCTTTAACAGAACACCTAGGCTTCTCAACATTGCAGCGGCCAAGCTCTTCCGTCATTCTACTGAAAGTTCCTCCACTGAGATTTGTTGTATCCTTCAGAAGTGGGTTTTAGGCTTTTAGCCTAAGAAATTTTAATTTGTTAATTTCATTAGTTGATCAGTCTTGTGGAATTGTACGGTGAGCAAGAAGCCTGCATTTATTGATTCTACTCATTTGATGGTTATTTTAGGCTAGGTCGAAGGACTAGCGGGACTTATGAACATCAGATCACCTTTTAAAAGGCACCTGAAAGAAGCAGTTAAGGATCTGCAATTGTATTGCGGTAAAATTCATCGACTTTCATGTTTCTTTTCACGATTATACGGTTGTTTACCCATTTGGTCCATGTATTGTCTACTAAATTTATCTTTGTATTCCTTGTGGACAATTTGCTTCACTTCATTAGACTCTCTGGTGAAACACGCATATTGTTTGTCTAAACATATATTGAGCATTAGTTGGTATTTTCTGAATTATTACTGTTAAGAGAGAGAAGTGATAGAGTATATAAAATTGTTCCTCATCATGATGCAGAGGCCGGGGGCGATCCTCCTTTTTTATAAATATATAGAATTGTTCCTTCGTATTGTTTTACCAATGTAATTGTGTTTTATTTCAAAATTCTATCATTAGGTTCCATTTGTATCACTAGAATAATATAATTATGTACTTATTTACAGTTTCTTGTAGATATTATGCTTGGCCTCAAAGTGCATGTAATGCTTGTAGCTGGAGGTTAGTTTTGTTTTTCCTCTTCCTCTATTATTCCCTTTCCAAGTTCTTTGTCCTTCAAAATATTTGCTAGTTTCTAGCTGCTTCTTTTGGGTAGAATAAGCTCAATGTATATAGCCTTATTTTATATTTCAGGGTGTATGACCTGATTCAGAGTATATTGACTGGTTGTGTGATGAAGTTTTTTACCGTAAGGTTCTCTCTTCAAGAAATTGTTCTACGGGAGAGAATAGTTGTCATGCTCAAACAAATGTCATTAAGTATCTTACTTACCAATAACTAATTCGTAAACATTATCGTTTGTTGGAATATGTTTTATGTGCATTCTACAAGGATAATTTCCCCTTCTATTACAAATTAGCTTTTCATTTCCTCAAAGTATTATGTGCAATTGTATATGCCTAGCTCCTTTTGTTAGGGATGGAAGCAAGAATGTTCTATTTTCACCTTATAAACCCATATCTGGGACATCTTTATTAAAATCCGAACTCTGCTTTTCGTGACGTGAATGGTAGGATACCTACATGGAAATGATATCGAGAAGCTCCACGTGTAGTTGCTATTGCCAATTAGTTGTTGCATTAGGTGATTATTATACATAAAAGACAGATAACATACATTTCTTAGGGCATAATGTTTCTTGCAGGTTGACACATAGGGAATCAAAGCATAAGAATATGTGGTATTTCATGTACATACTTTGATTTGAATTCTTGTTACCGTGTTATTCATCAGGTAATAGTACTTAAAGTTACTGAAGAGGTAGGGCGGACCTAAATGGTGTCTCCAAGAAGAATATCAGCGCCCCCGGACATCGACACCATTGTGGCCATCAGTAGCCAATAAGGAAATTATCCCAATCCAGATCCCCCCTTCCCGCTCCACCCCAGCCCGGTGACCAGCTAGCAGCACGACCATGTCCAATGAGACACAGTGTATGTAGCAGGGAATAGAAGAAGCAGATCGTCTCCGTTGGCCCACTGGTCCGCAAGCCGTATCACCAACCCGCCGGTGGATTACCGGCCACCCGTGCCAACCCTGGCAGCCCAACAGCCCTGATGTGCTGCCGGACAGGGAGGCCGCACCAGGGGCCCTCCGCCACGGATCCAAGGCTCTCCTCCATCAAGGAGCAGCATAGGCCCCACTGCTGCAATCCCTGCCTTGTCAAGCTTGCCAGATGTCATCCTCATGCAGCGGTGAGGAAAGTTGGACTAGATCGAGAGCCCGGCGGTGCCTCAAAGGGATCGCCCCCGCGGTCGCCTGAGGGGGATGACCCAAATACTAGCAAGTACAGGACACAAAGAAATTTACATGCAAGATCTCAAAAACTTGAGTATCGGTTCTCATCGTGGTGATGAGGAAGGGGATCACCAATCACACAACAGACACGTTGTCGTGAACTTCCTGGCAAAGGTTCTTGCCGTTGCAGTGATCGATATCGGCACACCGGAGTGGTTGCAGGAGTCACGCTTGGAGCCTAACAACACAACCACGACACATGCCATCGCCGTCGATAAATTTCGGAAGCTAGGATGTTTTGGCGATGGAGCCTTGCCCTCTCTCTGTCTCTCCGATGCTCGGACGAAAGGAAGAAGAAGAAGGGGACTCGGGTGGTTTTCTGGCCCTCGAACGTCCGCCGCACGTACAGCAATTTCTTTCTCCCGGACACAAACTCCGGCCACCATCTTTTTCAATGCACACGGCAACGGTCTTACACTCGGGGCCACGCCAGGGCACACCCCACGTCCCTACCCACTCGAGCGCTCGATCTGGCCCGCTATGGTCGCACCCATGACGCGCACGCACACGCGGACAGACCAACTCGCCCAGCTGTAACGCCCCGGACACATCCGTCGGCGGTCTTTACTCCTGGCGGGATCTAAACTGGCCCCACATATCAATAGTCTTTTCTGCGCACTTTGCGCACCCGGGATCAACTTCCCGGTCGGTCACCCATCCTAGAACTACTCCAAGCCAAGCATGCTTAACCTAGGAGTTCTGTTCGAATGGGCTCCCGAAAAAGAAGGAATTCCTTATTGATATGAGTAGTCTATCATCCCTAATAAGCCAGGCTATCACATACACCACCACTGAGAGGAACCGACGTCCTCGTCGGGCCACAGGAGTGTTCCCTCTTGGTACAAACGTCTATGCATCCAGTCCAGTACATGTACCATGCCAACCTGGGAGTTCTGTTCGAATGGGCTCCCGGAAAAGAAGGAATTCCTTATTGATATGAGTAGTCTATCATCCCTAATAAGCCAAGCTATCACACCAGCCCTCCACGTTCGCCAACATACTAGCCCTACTCCGGCGCGTCGAGTGCATGCAGGCACACACACATGGGAAACGTTTGTAGCCGGCGCGCCGGCCGGACCGTTCAGCTGGTCACGCGCGACCCGTGGGTGTGGCTGCCAGCCACACAGCATTTCTCGTCCAAATTTGCTACAACCGACGTTTAAATTTACTACAATTTGTCCACTAAAAAGTTGCATTCACGTTTGCTTAAAACCTGAATTCATTGGATTTTTTAGCTACAACCGGTATCAATTTTTGCTACAACTGTTTACTAAAAAAGTTGCATACATGTTCATCAGAGTTGCAACCCGAGTTCACCGGATTGTTTTGCTACAACCCACATTTTGTTTTGCTACCACGCATCATCAGCATCTTTTTTTGCTACAAACACGTTAATATTATTTGCTACAATAATATTTTTGCTACATCCATGACCGAAATTTGCGGGCGCAGATCAGCATCCCACATACATACCCTCGTGCCACACACGCCACGGACCCGGCGCGGTCACCGTACACGCAGTGAGGCTAGCATGCATGCATGCATGCATGCGTCCAAGAATGAATTCCTCCATGCACTGGACCGAGTGGGCCTGGCCATCAAACCCTAGCGACACCCGGATGGTAACGGTCGGCTGCTCGGAGCCGATCGATCCATCCATTCATCCATCCATCGGAGATCACGAGGAAACGCTCCTCCTCCTGCTGCGGCTGCGTCCTGCTGGAACGCTCGCTCTCTTCCCCTCTTCACTCTTCCTTCCTCCCCCCGCCCCGTGCTGCTACCCAATTTTCTCCCTCACCGCAATCATCCAATAATCCGATTGCTTGCACCGCCGCCGGCCTTCCCCCCAACCTTCTGCCACCGGCCACACCTCTCCAGCCCCGACCCCTCCCTCCCTCCAAGCCGTCTGCTCGACGTACGTGCTGGTAAGCAAAGATCCCGCGCGTGCGTGCATCAGATCTGAGGATCCATGTACAAAAAATTCATTCGAACCACTATTTCCCGTATAAAACCCATTCGAGAGTTGTGTTGTCAGCGGACTCTACAAGGATTTCGTTCAGAAAACTGAATACGCAAGGAATTATATATATTTAATTTCCTATCCGGTCCTATTTCTGTGCGACCTGCGTATTTGAGTGTGCTCTTTATCAGCATATTCCGTGTACATGTCCCTATATCTTTTGTGCTTCCTTCGAATTGTTGTAGATAGATCCAGTGATTCTGCGGTTGTATCTACTTATATTAGGTTCTGTGTATGGCCTTATATGTGCGCCCATCGTCATCGTGTGTTTGGCTTGTTCCCTGTCGTATGGTTGGTAGGGTGATATTCTCATTCTTGTGTGGTTATAATATAATTTCGGTCTTGCGATCTTGGCATGGTTATTTATAATAAGATCTTGTAAATGCGATTTGGCTTGGTTATTTATGATAAGATCTTGTAAATGCTATTTGGCACCATGTGCATTGCATGCCAGGGCGGTGTTTGAACTCTGTGAAGTTATAGTTAACTATGTTGGCAGAAGACTGTTTCTGACAAAAGAATTGTATATCTGCAACTGGTTTATAATTTTAGGTAACATTTTAACTCCTCATCCAGTCTGACCCTCCATTGGCTCCGTTGCAGAGTCTTGCATCGATCTATTATATCCTACAACAACGAAGAGGAGGGATTCAGCTCTCTGCCTTTTCTTTCTTCCTCCAGTAATTAAAGACCCATCTCTTTTGATACCTTATGTTGGTAAGGAACCCTAGACTGCTTGTATTTTGTTCAATAATATATGCTTGCTTATTATGTGAAATTCGTGGAGGAATGATCAGTTTGTGCATAATTCTTGGAAAAACTTATTAGGATCGCCGGTTGTTGCAAGTATATATAATTGAACATGATTTTCTTCCCTTGCTTTTAGCTCTTTATGGACAGTATTCGGAGTTTGTATCAAAATAAATTTGCTAGTTTCCATTTTGTTTTGATTTGTGATGTTTTTAGGGAGAGTAGAAATATTTATCCACCTAATTAATTAGATGTTTTATAAGTTTATTTTGAATTTAGTGATTTAAGGGTTTTGTGTAGACTTCAAAAATACCAAATTGCTAACATAGTATACTTATTGTTTTGATTTTATTTTCAAAATAGAGTTAATTTCCACGTACAACACACGTGAGGGTTAATTTCCACGTTCTCTATTTTCCTTGGTTTTTCTATGTACGGTATTATTAGCATGCATATCAAACGCCACAGCTGTTGTGCATTTGTGCTATACTTCTATTATGCCAACTTTTCCCCGGAGCATAATAGCTAGCTTGTTTTATGGGTAAATTCATCCACTTCAGGCTAGGGTAGTACTCTCTGTAGTTATACTTCATGCCATGCTAGTGATGCTCGTATGCTAAGTTTATCCATATTCAGTTAGTCTTCTATATATCCATTATATTTTGGGATGTGTCATCCATTGCGTGTTATGTGAGGTTTTGAGTTCTATGATTGTGTAATTCCAGCCATGCCTAGGATGTTTATCTTAACCTGAATTGCTCTTGTATCCCCAATATTTTTGTGAGTCATTCATTTTTCTAGAACATGTGTCTGAAAGTCTGCATTCTTAGCACAAGGGATGGTTATATTTCATGCTAGGCTTCTGCATCTTGCAACTTGTCATGCATCCTTCCTATTTTTCCACAACATACATCCCATGCTAGGCACACGTTTGAGTAAGTGTTAGTAATCCCGGCGATTGTTATTTATAATAAATTCTGTATCTGCAGAAGATCTTGTATTTTTCATATTTATGTGCTTCGCCACTTGCTAAGGTAGCGATCAAGTTCTATGTAGATCCAGTAATTCTGGGGTTCTATGTATGTACGTAAGTTCCAATATCTTTAATTGGAATTTTATCCCTCATATTTTGGTGTGTTTTGCACCCTTGCAGTAAATCAATACTTTAAGTTATCCATGGTCATAATTCTGGTCATGTGGGGTATGATTATTTATGAGAAGCTACTATAACTTTGATTTAGCGCCTAGCGCATTGCGTGCTAGAGCAGTGTCTGAATTCTGTTCAGGGTTCTATTTGTAAAAATAGTTTCTATATCTACAGTTTTTTTATGATTTTATGTAACATTTATTTCCTTTTGGTTATGGTTTGAAGGTTATTGTATGGTCATGTGATCAGTGCTGAGTGGTGGATAACATTGGAGTGCTCTGAGGTCAAATATCATTTTCCTAATTCATCGTTCGGTATGTCTTTTTTACTTGCTGAGGTGCTGTTTCCCATATAGAAATCATGTGGAAGTTTTATTAACAATGGACTCTACAAGGATTTCATTCAAAAACTGAATATGCATGCAATTATGTTAATTTTCCTATCCGGTTCTATTACTAGGCAACCTGCATATTTGAATGTGCTCTTTATCAGCATATCCCATATACATGTTCTATTTTTATTTGTTATAGGAAGGGATTTATCATAAATCGGTTTTTTACAGCCTAAAGCGCAAACTTTAGAACATGCTATAGGACCTACCCATGCCATTTTGCATTTGAACCTAAACATCTAATAAACTTTTCAATTTCATACATTGCTCTCCCCCTGTTTCGTCGATGACACACTCCAGAATCAAAACACGTATCTAGCTTTGATTTCGCTGTTTAATATAATTTTGCCACGCAGTTGATTAATTATTAACATGATATCAAGTGTAAAGTGCTGATCTTGACTACACATTGATTATTTAGTAAGAATACACTTTTATGAAATTATGAATTACATTACAATAGGAAAATTCTGTGATAAATAAAATGAAGATGCCCGTTCTTGTTTATTTCAGTTTTGATGGAGAACTCATAGAGGAAATATGAAGATTAAGTTTCCGTTTATTTATGTTATTGATTACACTATTACACTGATTCAAGACATCCGAACCATACTCACATATACTTTGCCCAAAAAGGCTTTCGCCCCGCTTTATATATAACGCAACGATCCACATACAGAAAACATACAACCTGACACCACATACGCCCAAGGCAGATACAAGGGGCTGACGATCAGCAACACCAAAACTCGATGACCCAGGAAACTCCAGAGCGATGCTTCCAAGAAAGAAACGACATCGGAGAGCCTCCACCGTCCGATCAACTGAATCGAGGTTTTCACCCGGAGTACGGCAAAGGACGCAGGGCTACTGCGATGGAGCCTTCATGAAGGGAACGACGCATGGACGCCACCTCCATCTGTCTTGTCCAACCAGACGAGGTTTTCACCTCGGCCACCACCCTCCGCCTCCGCTCGTGGTATGACATGGCAGAAATCGCCGACCGCACCACCACCGTAGATCGTCGAAGGCCCGCCCCCATGCCGCCCATGCGGCCATGACAATGAGCATGCCAGCACCCAAGCCGCGAGCTCTGCCCACGAGCCAGCAATTCCCACCACCAGGGCTGCCGCCCCGCTTCCAGATACTTAGGAGACCATCAAAGGTGCTGGCTTGAGCCGACCGGCGGGACCCAAGCATCAACAGAACCGCCGATGGCCGTCCCACCCCGCAGCATCGATCTGCAGCCAGGAGGCCAGGCCTAAAAGAGGGAAGGGGGAGCGAAGCTCATCCGGACTGACGCCTCCTGCGCCAGTGACGAGCAGTTGAACTGCCCGTCCCTCCAACAGCCTCCCCTGCATCGCCCCTGACACCCTACCATGGCCTCCGGCCAGATCCATGCGAGAAGAGACAGCCACCTGTCCGCAGGCCAGGACCGCCGGATCAACCGCACCCCGCCGCCAAAGAGGTCCTCCAGAGGAGCCAACACCCTGACCTGTACCACCATCTTGACGCGCGGGAGGCCCGCCGCCAGGCACCATCTCCTGCGCTGCCCATCGGCCGCAGGCCCGCCTCGAACAGACCCGCCGTAGGCCACGGGGCAGATCCAGCCGAAGCCCCTGCCACTACCTCGGCCACGCATCCGCCCTGTACCACCCGCGTCCGGCCCTCCACGCTCGGCCTACCGCTCCGTAACACCGCCACCGAGCATAGCCGAGCACCGCCGCGCCCCGGATCCACGTCGCACTGCTGCCAGGGAGCTCCTGCTCGTGCGAAGCTCCCATAAGCAAGAGGTCGGCCTCGTCTTCATCATCGATGACGCTGATCCGCCTTACCTTCCTTTGTTCTATATATATTGTTCTATTTTTGTAGACGCTGATCGTCTTTATGTGGTCCATATTGCCTTACCTTCCTCTGTTCTATATATATTGTTCTATTTACGTCTGCCTACCTCCCAGTATAATAAACGTCCCAAGGCTATGTGCTTGATGTCAGTTGGAATATATTGTCCTTGGCGCTAATGTTCCTACATTTTTCTCTAATCTATATCTATATATACCTCTATACCTAGTAATAAAAGCAAATAGTATTTGTGGTCGTCCATCATAAGATTTCCCCCAAATAATACCTCTATACACTTTTTTACAGTTTCAACACACAAAATGCTGCTCCAATAGATGATGTAGATGTACAAATAACACATTTTTAGAGTTGAAATAGTTGATGTAGCCAGCGCGGGAGTGGTGGTTGACTTCTACTGCTCCTTCTTCATCATCGTGGTTTCCTGACCATTACGGTTCTTCGCCTCGCTTGGGTAGGGTTGACTTCTGCTGCTTGGAGATTGCTTCGAGGAGCCCATCCTCTCGAGATAACTGCTTACACTTGAGAGGCATGGCGGTCGGGGTTCCTGGGGATTTTCCAAACAGGACTAAAGTGTTCCTCCTCTTATTGGGTGAATAAGTAGGTCATCCATGAGGATAACAACATACTTCCCCAAACATCACATGAGCTCTATGCTCATGAGACAGGTGAGAGGAGCGGGGACTTCCTATGGGCGGTCACTGGCCGAGGGGGTTTGTGGTCCAACATAATCTAGTCCTTCATGTCCATGTTCCTCATAGACATGCTCGGTGGTGGTCAGGGCGGAGTATTGGCTATAGTCTAACGACTTAGAGCCGTTTCCTATGGTCATAATCCGACCATCTTGTGGCTCAGTCAAGGAACTTATGATCTGAGTGAACGACTATCATCTTATCCCTAAGCATATTCCTTAGATGCCAACAGTCTGACCTCTATCTCCAGACAAAAATCACCCTATACCATCGAAAGTACCATCCATCTGTGAAGAAGTCTCTCTTCATCTGGCTCGCACAATAGCCCTATCCATCTGCGGAGAAGTCTGTGTTCTTGCGGCCTCCTATTTTAGGCCTCCTCCTCGCTACCATTCCCTGAACACCGTCGTCTTCCTCACCAGTGTGTCATCCTCGACATCGTGGGTGCCGTATCACCCTTCTGCCATGCCCGCGACCATCCTCCTCACGGGAAGACGGTGTCTGGATGCAACACTCCATGAGATGGCATCACCGCGACGTCCGCCTTCGCGGCAACGCAACAATATCCTTCTCCTTGACAACTTCACCGGCCTTGCCCACAGCTTGTTCATTGTGGCCGATGACGATGGTCCAAGGCTGGCCGCCAGAGCGCAGTTCAGCCGCTGGCTGCCAAGAGGACAATGGTGGGAGACGGATTCGCCCCGAATCTAGGACCAGGATCCATTATGTGTGGACGCGCTGCCTCCCGCCGGTGGTGACCTCCCGCGTGCGGTCCTCGGTGAGCGGGTGGCGGTGCCTGCAGCACGATAGATCGCTGCTCGACGACGTGTTAGGCATCTAATCGCGGCGGTGGAAAGCTGAAGAGGACGAAGTGGGTATTCCTCCGGTGTAGCGGTGCGAGTGTGAGGCGTCCATTTGCCTGGGCAGAGAGCCATGCGATTGTGGGAGCCAATGGCATTGCCCGAGAGTAATTAATACGCATCAGGTCCGTATGTAAAACTTTGACTCGGGAACGAAGCTTTTCTCACACGATAGGGCGGCATCCTGTTGCATTGGGCAGTGATCATCTTCAATAGATGATGTAGATGTATAATAACACATTTTTACAGCTTCAACGCAGAAAACGCTGCTCCAATAGATGATGCAGATGTATAAAAAACACATTTTTAGAGTTGAAATAGTTGATGTAGCCAGCGCAGGAGCGGTGGTTGACTTCTACTTCTCCTTCTTCATTATCGTGGTTTCCACCTCGCTTGGGTAGGGTCGACTGTTGGGCGGTAAAAATGTTAATCAAACTTTTGAAAAAAATTCAACAACTCGGACGAGGTTGCGCGGTATTATACGGCATCCGCTCCAGCTCCCAGCCCACCGCGGCGGGGCCGGCTCGGCGGAGATAGCTCGTCCAGCAGTAAGCCGTTCGTTTGGTCAAGGAGGTGACAATATTGTTCGGCGGTAAGAAATGTTAACCAAACTTTTGAAAAAAAAACAATTAACAACGCGGACGAGGTTGCGTGGTATTAGACGGCACCCTCCGATGAGTTCGTCCGGTTCAACCAGGACCTGAGCAAACAAAGGCCGAGCCGCTGAGTGTGTTGGAAAGAAGTGAAGAAAAATGGGAGAAAGAGAGACCAGATCGGCTGTAATTTGGGACGTGAGCTGCCGCGCGCGTGGGTCGGCATGCTGCTGCAGCCGCGCCTCGATCCGCTCCAGCTCCCAGCCCACCTGGCCGGGAGCGGCGGGGGCAGCTCGGCGGAGATAGCTTGTCCAGCAGTAAGCCGTTCGTTTGGTCAAGGAGGTGACAATATTGTTCGGCGGTAAAAATGTTAATCAAACTTTTGAAAAAAATAACAACACAAACGAGGTTCGCCGGAGCGAAATAGCTAACCTGTTTTATGACTGAATTCATACACACTTCAGGCTGGGGTAGTACTCTTTGTAGTTATACTTCATGTCATGCTAGGGATGCTTGTATACTAAATGTATTTATCTTCGTTAAGTCTTCTATCCATCATATTTTGGCCTGTGTGTCGTCCATTGTGTTTTATACGGAGTTTTGAGTTCTATGGTTGTGTAATTCCAGTCATGCCTAGGATGCTTATCGTAAACTGAATTGCTCTTGTATCCCTCATATTTTGGCACCCCTCCCATTTTGCTAGAGCATTGTTTGAAAGTCTGCATTCTCAGCGCAACGTATGGTTGTATTTAATGCAAAGTTTCGGCATGTCCAATTTGTCATGTGTTCTTCCTATTTTCACACCTCATCCATCCCATGTTTGAGTAGTTAATAATCACGGTGATGTTGGGAGGTTATTTATAATAAATTTATGTATCTGCAGATGATCTTGTATGTTTCATATTTCCGCGTGCCACCCATTGCGCATGCTAAGGTAGTGGCCGAGTACTGTGTAGGTATAAATACAGTAATTATAGGGTTGTATGTATCGATGTATGTATGTTCAGTTCCAGTATCTTCAATTGGCCTTTTATCACTCATATTTTCGGTGTTCTGTATCTTTGCAGTAAAGCAATATATTGAGTTTACTATGACTTTCATTTGGCGCCTAGCGCATTGCGTGCTAGAGCAATGTTTGAATTCTGTGCAGGATTCTATTTGTAAAAAAAATCTATATCTACAGTTTTTTTATGATTTTTGATAACATTTATTTACTTTTGGTTGTGGCTTTGAAGGTTATTGTATGGTCACGTGCTCATCGCTGATTGGTGGATAACATTGGAGTGCCCTGAGGTCAAATATCTGTTTCCTAATCCATCGTTCCGTGTGTCTGTTTGTACTTGCTGGGGTGCTAGTGAAATGGAGTGCAACAAGGGTGGGGAGAGGAACTATGAATGTATTAGTACCATCTTAAAACATGGTGCTTCCAGGCCAAGGAAAAGGAAGCAGGATGTAGGATCAGAAACATCCGCAGTGCGCAATAACTGCCATAAGCAGTTCCAAGCAAATGAGGCACCAATGCCGCAAACTGAGAATGTTCATGCAGTACAAACTGAGAATCAAGATGCAAGCAGTGCTAGAAATTTTCAGTGCAGTCCAGTATATATGGCAGGTGGAAGCATTCTGGCTTCTAGCAACACTGGAGCCACGGAGTTTCAACAGGTTAATGGTGGGCGCAATGGGAAAGTGCGACTTCCTACCAAAATCCTCCCAAAATGTCCAATTCCTAAGGATGAAAGGAGGAAACTTTTGATTCAAAAAGCGAAGAGCGGCTTGACCGAGAAGCTGAGGGAGATTAGAAGTAACAATGATGGTTCTCATAGTAACAAGGATGCTGAAAAAGAAGATGACCGCCCATCCACATATATTGTTCCTGATCCTCATTTTCATGATTTTGATAAGGATCGTAACGAGGAATCATTTCAGAGTGGTCAGGTTTGGGCTTCGTATGGTGATAAAGATGGCATGCCTCACTGTTATGTGCTCATTAAGAAACTTCTGTCCTTATCTCCATTTAAGGTGGGAATAAACTTTCTCAACGGCGCAAGGACAAGCAATGAATTTGGGTCTTTCAATTGGGTTTCGTCCGATTTAAGGAAGACGTGTGGTGATTTCAGGATTGGAATGTATGAAACCAGCAGTGCACTAAACGCATTCTCTCACCAGATTACATTTGATAAAGGTCCTCGTGGGATAATCAGCATTTATCCGCAGAAAGGCGACATATGGGCCGTGTACCGAAACTGGTCACCTAATTGGAATAGAAATACTCCTGATAATGTGATGCAAGTCTATGATCTGGTTGATGTCCTGGATGATTATGATGATGAGCACGGCATTTCTGTCACCCCATTGATCAAGGTTGCTGGATTCAGAACGGTTTTTCGGCGCTGCCTGGATGGGTATGCCAACAAGAGGATTATGAAAGAAGAGATGCTTCGGTTTTCACACCAGGTTCCTTTTTACAGGATGACAGGGGACGAAGCTCCAGATGTGCCCATGGGTTGCTATGAGGTAGACCCGGCTGCTCTTTCTAAAGAGCTTCTTGAGGAGATCACAGAGGCAGTGGAGGAGGGTAAAGAGATACCAAGAGAAAAAGCTCCCAGTGCCCCCAAAGATAGTTGTGAGCTCGACCCAGGGAGAACTGAAACAATGGGGAAAGGCAAAGGAAAATTAGTCTGAATGCTGATGATGACATTGACTGATGCTCATCATTAGATGCCTTCTATGTTTCTTGACCTGCCATCTTTACTGAATATTTGTTGTCATGTTGTACTTGTATGTTTTCCTAGATTCTATTTCTGTTGGACATGAATTTTGTTGTAGTTGAATTAGTATGGGGCTGGCTACCCATTCTTTGTTGTAATTGGGTACCCTGGACATGAATTTGTTGCCATGACTATGCCATTTGAGTAGCTCTGCTTTTTATGGGTGGAGAACCAAAGTTAAGTCCGTGGGAGCTTGTCCGTCCATGATATTCTACCGTGCATGGGATATTCTCTCCATGTATCCACCGTTCGTTGTTACTTTGAGATTCATACCGAGTTTTGTAGTTTGTGACAATTTATTTTGTTTCATTGCGTTACATATTTCATTTGGGATATTTCTTTCTCTTTCCAAAGTGTATCATAAAATTTTATCATATACTACTCCCTCCGTCCCAAAATAACTGTCTCAACTTTGTACTAGAGCTAGTACAAAGTTGTACTAAGCTTAAGACACTTATTTTGAGACGGAGGGAGTAATAAATAAGAGTGCACCCATTTAATGTCAGATTTGCTGGAATAGAATGAAGAACTGGACTAGGCAGCGGCGCCGCACGAAGGTCTTGCCGTGCGGCGGCTCCTACAGACTAAGCATGACCGAAAAACTCACGCAAAAAGCAAAAAAAAAGGCATACAACGCCACATGCAAGATTTTCTTTGATGTTTAAAATTTAAAAAGTTTTATCTATAAAACCGTTAATTCAAACGATGGTCCGTTTTCACCGTTGACTTTCTCGCGACAAGTTCTTCAAACTAGATCCCATGTCGACATGTTCGGTCAACTATTTTTTTTTTCGTTCATACTTGCCACATTTTTTGACCCACTTATCATATTATTAACCACTTATTTGCCTGAAAAAAATAACTTGATTGGCACTTTTTAATATGTTTCGTACAAAGCCTTGTAACAGTTTTCAACATACATGATATAACGCATGTCGTAGGTTGTGTTTGTCAAATTAAAATATGCCAACTTGTCATGTTTACATACAACTTTGCCAGAAAATTATTTTGTGTGCTTGTTAGTTTAACTGTATCAAGTTGTCATATTACAAATGATGACCAAAAAAGATTTCTTGCGGTCACTGATTTTAAATATGTTGAGTTGTCATATTTTTGCGCATGATCGCCTAAAAAAAGTTGTTTGTGCTTGCCAGTTTGATTATGTCGAGATGTCATATTTATACGAAATTTCAAAAAATATGGCGATTAAATTATTTTTTATCACACAAGTAAGTACTTACTAATATGACAAGTAATGAAGTGCATCAAATGTGGTAAGTACGAGCAAAAAAAAGTTGTCGAAACATGTCAACATGGATCTAGTTTTAAAGATCTCGTCGCGATAAAATCAATGGTGAAAACGGATCATTGATTGAAATAACGGTTTGAAAGATAAATCTTTTTTAAAATGCAACGTTGCTAAGCAAGCTCTTCCGACTTACGCACATCAGCTGCCGCATGGGAAATCAACTGTGCATTGTATGCAGTTTAGATTTTCCCTAGAATGAAATACGCCTCACCAAAGAAGGTGTTCGCCCTGCTTTATTATAAATAAACAACCAACATATATACATGCAACCACAAACAACAAGCCACCAACACACAACACACACACCAAAGATAAGATACAAAGGTGGCGATGCATGGAACACTACCCAATCAACCACCAATCTCACTACATATGGAGCTATAAGAACCACTTGGAGCCGACAGAGAACTCCAACTTGAACTAGCTACCACGAAGAGGTGAATTTGGACAACAACATAGCATGGACTCCAAGGCGATGCCTTAAAAAGGTCACAACACCAGAGTGCCACCATCTCCTGATCCCAAGAATCAAGTTTTCACCCAAAGAACCATGAAGGGAAGTGAGCGATTGTGACAGAGCCCTCAAGAAAGTAACGATACCCGCGGCATGTCGGCCAAGCCAAAACCGGGCATGTTATGCACCCTTATGCTACCCTACTTCTGCCAAACCAGGGTACCACCAGACACCGGAGCACATGTAGCACCACTGCCATGATACACCGAACACCAGCAAGGATGCCACCAATGCAGCCATGGTCGCCATCCCGCACCTGAGCCACGCACTCCACCCATGAACAACGAGTCTCTCATGGCCAGGGTTGTTGCCTTGTATTCATACTACACCGATACCATCCAAAGGCATCGGTTTCGGGATGATCAACGGCCCCCAACCGATGGAGCCGCTAGCAACCACCCTACCCAGTACATTGCCTGATCTAAGCCAGCACAAACTCGGTCGAGAAAAGGGAAGGACGAGGAGCATGTCATAGGTTCGACACACCCTGCACCGGCAAGCTTCAACTGAGGCACCCATCCCTCCTGCTAACCTCCCCACCAGGAACCCCTTGTGTCGCCCCACCAGGGCAGACGCCTCAGAACCACCAGAGGCCACCAAAGGTCGTCTGCCCCACCGACTAGGGAACCAGATTGACCAGCAACACAACCAAGGAAGCTAACTAGAGAGTCCATACCGCGTTGCTAGCCATCGTCCATGCGTCGGCCCAACTGGACTTAAACTAGCGTGCCCCGCCAGGCCACGCCAGAATGAACACCGAGGCGGGCGCCTTCCACATGCTTCAAATCCGGCCCCTCAAACTAGTTTGCGGTTCTAAGAGCATCTACTACCCCAACTTGCAAATCCGGCCCCTCAAACACCTGCGGATGCGCCCGGGCACGTCCGTAGACATTGATCTGTCACACCTTAAATAATGCATTTCATAACAAGGCACCTCAAATTAGAAACCCAAATCCATATTATTACATGCAACATAAACCTAATACAAAGCGGAGCTTGTCCAGCTCCGCTGTGCCCATGTCTGGCGATCATCTACGCCCCTCATAGTGTCGGTTCGGTCGCCGACGAGGTAGAATAGGACATCGGACACTAGCCGGTTCATGGGATTCAAGCTCACGCAGTCTCTCATGTCCTAATCTTCCTCGTCGGAGCCCGTGACCCGGACGGTGCTGGTGAACGTCAGGTCGATGACGGATCCTTCCTCGGAGGAAAGAATGTCGACCACAATGCGGTTGCGGCGCCCGCACCCATGCATTATACGGGATGTAGGAGAGTGTGACTCCATCTCTTCAACGTCCACCACCGCTAGGGCCACCGCCGCGTCCAGCGCCCGCTGCCTCGCACGGCGGGCATGCCGCGCCATGTTAGCATCCGAGGACGCCCAAGCTACGTCCTTGTCGCGCCAACGGAGGGGTTGCGCGTCCGCCACGGCATTCGGACGCTAGACCGACAGCATCGGCTCCAGTGAGGCAGCAATGCCGGATCCAGGCATCGTATGAGCCGACACAATGGATTTCTGACACTGCGATTCCCCACGCAGCCGAAGGGCGGCCGCCTCCCGGGAGCGGCGGAGCACAAGTCGGACAGTCATCTCCTCCTCAGGTCCGGGTGGGATGAGCTCGTGCTCGACGGATCTGGAGGTGAAGGACTCGAATCTGTTGCCCACCATGCGGGAGAAGGTCGGAGATCGACGGAGGCGAGCTTGGGTGGTAGGTAGGAGTCGAGGGGAGTGGAGTGAAGTGGCTCGGGTTTGCTCCGGCGAACGGATGGGGACGAATATATGTGAGGTCGATGCGGGGCCAACACGAGCCAATGCGTGCCATGCGGGCGTGCCCGGGCTCTCCCATATCCGCCACATATTTGGGCTGGATATGAGGGTTGCCGGTCAGCCCTGCGTTTGTGGCCCGTTTGAGGGGCTCTGACCTGGCGTTTGAGACCGGTATGAGAGGGGTCTGACTGTAGATGCTCTAAGGTTGCATCCTCTACTATATATGATAAGATGAAATATTATCATATGCTATCAGTCAACCAAGGAGGCACATCAGTTGAGGCGAACACAGAGATATATTTTTGACAAACAAGAAGAGAGAAGCTGACCGGCTAGAAGAAAGAGCAGCGTACATGGGGGCCGCCGCGCAGGTGTACAGGGCAGCCAGGTCTTGGAACATAGCCTTACGAAGGTGAGGATCTGGCCGATCTTCGGGCAAAAAGGGAGGGCCGTGGAGGGCAACATCGAGAAGGTGAAGAAGGTGTTGGAGGTGTATCCACCATGTATCCACCATGTTGTGCCTAGGGATCACTACGTACAGGTCGGTTCTCTATTCGTACCCGTGCGTGAAGGCATGGTGGGATGACATGAGGGCCAGGCCGGCGGTGGGAAGGGTGTCTGACCTAATGAATCCATCTGTGAAGAATAATCTGAAATGATTTAGTTGGCAGCATGTTAGTGTCATTTTGTTTTGTATTCTTAGGGAGAAGGAAGTTCTATTATGTTGCCCATGGTATGTCTTATGTTTGTTGGAGGTTCACAAGCATTGCTCTTTGATGTCCATCTTTTGATTTGTGGTAATTTTTCAAAAAAAATATTGGACTATGTATATTGTGTGGCTTTCTACTCTGCCTGTGATTTCTTATGGTGTATGGGACTATGTGATATTCTTGGCTTTGTTGATCACAGATGATGGATCCACATATCTTTCTCATTTTTGCATCCAGGGCAAGAAACATTAGGAATCATCTTCCACAAACACATATTTCCATCTAGCAAATATATAGAAAATTCCATCGACCAAGCTAGAATACATAGACTTGTTATTGCTTTACGGATTTATCCATAGTATTTCTCAGATGAACCTCTTGGACAGCCACCATCGACCAAGCTAAAAAATTATTGAAATTGAACATGTTATGGAAGGCCCACCAGGCAGCCACTGCAAGTGGGGCAAACCCGCGACGGAACTGGTGCCCGTAGCTAAGTGTGCAAAGGGACTGCATGCACCCTCATATGAGCACCACATGTCGCCTTTTTACCAGGTTTTTTCAAAGAATATGCTTACGAGAAAATGAACATATTTCAAAAAGTAGTTATAACATATGTATACTCCAAAGAATTAGCCATGGGCAGTGGTACATGGGAGCTTGTTATCCATGTGCCAGAATCATGAATTGGTTATGAGATCTCGCTGCGCACTCGTGCATGACGGCATGGTGAGATGACTTTAGGGCGAGGCCCACGGTGAGGAGGGTGTCTAACCTAATGAATCCCCCCTGAAGAATGATCTGAAATAATTTAGTTAGCCGTATGTTAGCATCATTTTTTTCATGTGTCTTGATGACAGAAGGGAAGAATGAAGTTCTATTAGGTTGTTCAGGATATGTCTTACGGGAGTTGGAAGTCCACAAGGATCACCCTTTGATTTCTATCTTTTGATTCGTGATTACTTTTTTAATACTTATTCGACTATGTGTGGTGTTTGGCTTGCTACTCTACTTGTCATTTTTATGATGTATGAGACTGATATTCTTAGTTTTGCTGATCATGGATCCCTTTTTTTCTTCTTCTTTTTTGGCATCCAAGGCAAGAAAGTTGAGCGACCATCTTTTGCAAATACATATTCATGTATGGCTGATATTTTGCGATTCCGTCGACTGAACTAGACATATCAATAATTTAGCGTGGATACATAAACTTGTTATCACTTAACATATTTTTGTTTCAGATGAACTTAATGGGCAAAATTTTCTATTCAAATTGAACATGGTATGGAAAGCCCACCTGCAGCCACTGCGATAGCCGCAAACCTGAGGCGGCGCATTGGTGGGGAATGGATCCTCTAACATAGAGGAGGAATGTCACGCTGCTACAATGCTTGCTTAGTGTAAAGTTTAGAAGGAAAGTTAGGAAATATTAGCAGATTATTTACTGTTGGTATTTACTCTAGATATAAATAATCCAAACTTAATTTTATTTCATCATCAATTTGTTTGTATGTAATTACTATGAATGTACATAGTAGATCTGTAATTTACAAACTAATTTAAATCATTTTAGCCTTAATCGTATGAATTGAAAGAAGGGAAGTTAAGGTATTGTAGCTTCTCTAACATCCCTTCTTGATTTTAGAAGATCCGGTTCCGCATTGGTGCTCTGTAGCTTCACATGAGCGCCTCACATCGCCCAGGAGACGCACTTTGTTTTTTAAATAATACTTACGACAAACTGAATATATTCAGAAAACAAAAAATACTTACAACATATAGATTCAAAAGCATCCAACCCAGTCAATACGTGCAGAAACCAGTTGATTTCCTCACAACATTCTGCTTGTTTCTCAAACCAATTATGTGTATCACCATATTCGGTTTTCGATATTTGTTTGGCGATTCTGGTTGATACTTACTTCTAGATAGTAGTCAGAATTCGAGCAGAGTTGAGCATGATAAATACGACATTGGAGAGTGCATCTGCCTAGTGCTGCCATGGATGGATGGATGCTTGATGTTTCTTCTACCTTTCTCCTCTCTGCTCCGGCGTGAGGCCTCCCTTGCCACAGGTGGGGCACTTCCTCATCCCAAACCCCTGGCAGTCGAAGCACCTGAACCAAATCCCATAATACCAGCAGTTTAGCCACAAACTAATCACTGGAGTAATACGTGATACTTTGACTGAAAATAGAACATAAATATTGTGACTTGTAATTTCTCATGATTAATAACACATACTTCCATCTCTCGAAGATGTTGCCGTTCTTCTTGTTCCTGCCAGTCCCCTGTACCAAACATTAGTCAGTTACTTCCCCTCATCAATAATAATTTCATAAAAAGAACACTTGCAGATAATAATAAATGGCTTTCAGAAAACAAGATATGTATGGCAGCAGCAAGCAGAGAATGATCTTGCCTTGCAGCCTTCGCATTCCACTGCACCCTTCCCCCTGCATGTCTTGCAGCCTGAAGCCACCTGCACAGCACAAACAGTATGTTCTTCAGCACAGCACTGGCAAGAATAGCTTCTATGCAGCAAGCCATCAACGGTAGTATGCATGGCTAGAACAAGCTGCTGCCAAGAAGATGAAGAAACTGAAATTCTGTGAGGAGATGCTCATACCAGTCTCGCCCCGGACTTGGACGCCATGGCCGGAAGCATCCTGGTCTTGGGCGTCACTGGCTGCCGACACAAGAAGCAGCTACGGTTCGTGGCAGTGGATGCTCTCAAGGAGACTAAACTAGCACTAGCAGGCTCCATGGCTGCTGCTGCTGCTTGCCTCAGAAACTTTCCAAGTTTTACAGCCCTATGCAGTGCAATGTACAAGGCAAACCATCCTCAAGCCTCTGAAGAAGAGAGACAAAGGACAGCTACTGGGAAACTTTGTAGCCACAGAAACAAAGAATATGAGTTTTAGCATTATTTGTGGAGTGAGGCCTTGTGGCCATATGATGAGGATAAGGATGAGGCTGATTTTCTCTCTTCCCTTACTTTGGCCTTACTTGAGCTACAAAAGAAGCATCTCTGTTCTCAGCAGCAGAGCTAAAAGGTACAGCATCTCACAAGTCTACACAAATGTAACACCACACGAAGAAGATCACATTTTCTCTAACAAATGAACACAAAAAAGGAGACTGGTTTTTTTAAAGTAATCATAGTGTGGTATCCGTGCACACAAATACATATGCTCTTTCTTCTGTTCCTAGCAGACGACTAGCTTTCTTCATCGACGATTATGGTTGCTCCTGTGCCTATCCCAAGCTCCACGAGCGAAGCCGTCTCTTCTTCGAGTAGTTGTGGTAGTGGGCATCCCTGCTAAAATACAACCATGGCATAAATAGTATAAAGTTGTGCTAGGGCTGCGACAATTAATTTGGATCGGAGGGAGTAATATTGGCGTATTCATGTGCAGATCCTTTCAGGGACAACTTAGTATTATTTTTAATTGGACTTTCGTACATGAACAATAAAACTCCAGAAGTTCAACTATGGAGGAGGCAATGGTGAGACACAACATATGTTATACCTCTTCCTCGAGAAATAATCTTAGTTTGATGTCCTTCAGTTTAAAGAAACTCTCACACAAAGATTTCAGCTTTCCAATCTACAAAAAAAAAATGGCAGTTAAAACATTGAATGGGACAATGCATTTCATAACCAGCTTAAGAAGAAAATAGAGGCAAAGATATATTGGCAGCCTAATTTAGGTACTCCCTCCGTTCCTAAATATAAGTCTTTTTAGAGATTTCATTAGATGACTACATACGGAGTAAAATGAGTGAACCTACACTCTAAAATATGTCTATATACATCCGTATGTAGTCCTTTAGTGAAACCTCTAGAAAGACTTATATTTAGGAACAGAGGGAGTATATTACCAAAAGGCAGATCGAGTGAACGATCCGTAATCACTATAAGTAGTATAAATAAGTGCCAGAAGGAGCTAAATATAAGGATAGCTAAGTGTTACCAAGAAATACTTACAGTAGTTGCAGGAGGCAGTTTCTTTGTCAATGGTTGCTTCTCACCCATGGATGGCCCCACACATTTCAAGGTGATACCTGCACGCACAATAGAAAAATTCCAGTTCATTCACGTAGCCATATTATTGTCCACTTTATGTAGTTCAAGATTATCACTTATAAGCCCAGAAGCCATCTTTTGTGGGCCAGACATCCTTGAAGTTGGTTTCTCATCTTCAATGCCATGAAAGGCCTTCAGTTCAGCAAACCTGCATTAACAATTATGTGCTGCCTAAGTATAATCAATTAATTACTGTTGATAAAAAATCAGGTATCTTTCAGAAGTAATCAAATTCGTAAACGATGCCAGGAAACACAAGTACATGTCAGTGATAAGCTAACCATATAGTCCTGGTTGACTAACAAGTGAAACATAACTTTTTACAGTCACTTAATGTTACAAAAGCATTCTTCTAATTAGAGAGGATAAAATCATACAAGTACTCCTCTAGTTAGAGAGGTCACTGCATTAGGGTGATATCGCAACATCATCCTTCTGAGATGAACATGGGAACACCATTTGAGCAATTGAATTTTCTACTTGGATTAAAAGAATGCTCAAATCATTGGATTATCTCCTCGATGGACCCTGTAGTGCTAAAAATGGAGTGGAATTTCGACAAACTTACCTAGGGTGTAGCTGTTTGAGCACTTCTGGGTCATTTGATTCTGCTTTTCCCATAACAAGGCGAATGTATCTATAATGTTACATCACAAGTATCAGAATTATGATGCTAGACAAACCTTTAAAAATATGTGGAATCAAAGAGGCTTTCTCGGAACAAGGGAAGAAAATTAAGTGTAAACGCGGAGAAAAACACAAATATGGCCCAGCTATCCTAGAAAGGGCAAATGTCTTTTTCCTACAAGAAGGGCAAAAGGGATTAACTGACCGTATTTCTGCTTCCCTCCGTTCACGTGCGCTTACCTAGAAAAAGAATGGCATATTAAGGATGCAATGTATTGCTACATACATGCTGAAGGCACACCCAGAGAAACAGCAATTACCTCACTGCCATTTAGTATTTTAACATTTCCTAGTCGAGCAACAAGCACAAATCGAGGAGCACCACCCTTGGCAGGATCAGCTATAGGATTATCAGAAATCCTGACATCCTTCCAGAAAAACAGATTTCAGAGTAGCCGAGTCAATCTATAGTTATGCAGCAATACCAAAGTGAAAATAGAAGGATAATTCCTTGGAAACTAGCTCACCATTAAACTTGGGAAGAGGTTGAGTGAATCCACAGAAGGAAAGTCTTCTATTTCATTAGATCCTGAGGCATTTAAATGTCACCATTAGCACAACATTTATGTTTCTACTTGAACAACACTGAAGTATGTTCTTAGTTTTGTGAAGTATGGGAACATTTATTTCATTAGTCGAGCAACATTTATGTTCTATTTCAGTACTTTGTTAGAACAGCGTATTGTCTTATGATCTTAGTTTTGTGAAGTATGGGAATATGGAAAAAAGGCAAGAACGAAAATACCTAATAAAAGGACTTGCAATTTTTCGAAGGCCGGAACAGATACATCACCAAGAGGGCCTGACGATGGAAGATTAGACGGGTATCTTACATGCTTTATCTTGTTCTTGTTCAAATGGAGCTGTTCCAAGCTGCGAGTCACAAGATCCAAATGAAAGAAATGTTGAAGCAACACTAACTTAAGTACAAAAGCTTCAATTTTTATATTTATACCTTTTTAAATAAGAAAGTTTTACAATTTCATCCCATGAAACAATGTGATTGTCTTCCAAATTTAAGAGCCGCAGTGTGTCAAAACCTTGCACAAAATTTCCAACTGGGGTCTGGAGAATATGGTAAAAATACAGTTAGTTCTTAAACATTGTTTAGTGCACACTTTGCTGAAGGAATAAAAGTATGAACTACAAACTTTGGGAATGGTTATCCATTTAAAATGCAGCACATTGGCAATGAACTGGCAGAAAGCTTCCAAAAATATTTATTAGGTATTGAGGTGTTCTGCTCTTTTCTTTGGATACAGATGAGATGAAGAACAAGAAGATAGCAATTTTATCTAAAGCACATAAGAACAGAAGTACGAGGGCAAATGCTAACCGTGATTATGTTCATCTTGTTCCATATTAGGTGGAGGTCACTGAGACATGCAAATGGAACTTTAAGCTTTTCAACCTGTTCGACATAACTCAGCATTAACTTATAGTGTGATTGATATCAACTGATAATATTTCAGGTGGTTCGCATGCAGCATAGCACATACCAGTTCCCAGGTTACACCACAGTTGTTGAGGACCAAAATACGAATATTCTTCAGCAATGGACTTTCTACAAAGTCATTCTCCATGATGTTGTTTGTCAAATCGAGAACTTCCAGAGATGGCAGAGCTTGACACAGAGAGAATATATCCTGAGAAAAAAACTGTTTAGTCACATTCCAGAAGAACCATAGCATAAAGATTAGCGGCAAGAAACCATAGATAAAAGAAGGTGACATGTTGAGACAGCAAACAAGTGATAAAACATGTACTGTCAACTCGGAAAAAGTACTAAAGGTGCTTTGAACTGACGTAACAACATATTTGGTGATGACGACAGGGGTTAACAATGAACATGGACATCATTAACACAAGGACATGCCAGGAAATACTTACTCATAAGTGACAGCAGAACTAACACTAATATGCTATCACACGAATTAGTAATAACTCCAAGCTTATTAGTGATGAAATTTAGCACTACCACATACCAGTTACTCATCTGTTGCATTCTTCATGACATAGCATGGGCAAATTTTAAAATAAAAAACAAACGGAATGAGAAGACAACCAGGTATAGCATTTGTTTGTCTGTTTCAATTTTATTCAGTTGCGTATCTTATGTCCATACTACTAGTTAAGAGTTGCAAAAGGTCGTAGTTCAAATCAAATCAGTGAAAGTACACTCGCAAAAAGGGGGTACATACTTGCCACTGCGAAATGAGATTTCCAGTTAAATCAAGTTGCCTGAGATCTGAAACAAGGAAAAAAATTAGCAACAGTTATGAAAATGGGATGCTGATTATAGATCTTGTATGCACACCTGACTAGCTTTTAAGTCTCAAAAAAATTATTACTCCCTCCTTAAAGAAATATAAGAGCGTTTAGATCACTAAAGTGGTGATCTAAATGCTCTTATATTTCTTTACAGAGGGAGTACTAAAAAATTTGCTCTCATGCATTTAGGAAATTCAGACCACTTCCAAACAGAAGCAAGGTGTGACCTAAGAGGTAGCATACGAGTTTTCAGTTCAAGGTTATGTGTTCCTTTTGTTTTTACATTTCATCGAAAAACTATGAAGACTGTTCCGTTATCTCCATTGATGAAAGGAACTGAAAGCAGCAGATATGGAACCTTACAGCATTTAGAAAATTCAGACCAGTTCCAAACCGAGGTAAGGTACTCAAAAAACTAAGAGCCAGCATAAGGGATTCAGTTGAAAGTAACGACAGTAATGGGCCCCTTTTGTTTTTACATTTTGTCAAAAAAACTATAAAATCGGTTCCATTATCTCCGATGACGAAAGCACGTGGGTGCAGTAGCTATGGAACCTTGATGAACAGAACATGATGCATTGTTGATCGTCCTACCTCAAAACAGAACATTCAGGAAGCTGGCCGTGCATCACGAGGAGCAAGTCAAAATAGACAATGGGATAAATCAAGGACTGTAAAGTTAGTTCTTACTCGGAACCAAACCCTGCAGTTCCTCCGGCGATCCAGCCGAGCTCACGCCCATGAAGGAAACGGACGCACACAGCAGCTCGTCAAAGTTCTTGAGCTTGTCCCGGACCTTGTTCGTCCCGACCAGCTCCACCGACACGCGCTTCTGGCTCGTCGAGAAGACGTACATTTCATCTGAACACAAGAGAGTGCGCGTCAGGAGGTGGCATTGTCAGCGTACAAGATCCAACCACAGCTGGAAACAAATCCATTCACTTGATGATTGATGATTGATTGCTCAGGAACAAGGACAAACTAGTTGGGATCCCATGCCAGCTCGCCAACAAAGACAGGATTATCAACATGATAGATGCTCAACATGGTAGATCATGCGGCATAAAGATCCGATTTTGGAGGCATGGACGCACCTTGTTCCTCCTTGGTGAAGTCGTCGACGCGGTAGCGGAGGCGGAGGGCGTCGGGGAGCGGGATCCCGGCGCTGAGCGCGGAGGGGCGCGCGAAGGAGGCGGAGCGGTCGGCCGCGGCGGAGAAGTAGCGGCGGCCGGCGAGGGAGCCGTCGTGGCGACCTCCGGCGCCGCCGTCCCAGTCGACGCCCACCCACTCGCCCGCGTGGCCGTCGACGGGGCCCAGGTAGCGCACCGTCCCGGTCCGGCGGGGGTCGCCGGACGCGTGCACGCGCTGGCGCAGCCGGAACCCGGCGGCGGCCATGCGGGTGTGATGCGGAGGGGGGAGAGAGCGATGGGCCGCTGACCAGGGTGGACCCACCCACGACCTGTTTTTTCAGTCCACTTGAGGAGAAACCAAAATCCCAAAGACAAACTCCAAGAAGAAGCGTTTCCAACATCACACCTATAAAGAATAAAAACATCTAGTATAAACTAATAAATTTTTAACGCCTATAAAGAATAAAAACATCTATAAACTAATAAATTTTTAATTCAAGAAGAGCCACCGAGATTCTTTTTCCCGTTACCGGCAGTCGAGCGGTAACTCCATGGGAGGCGAATCCACGGACACATCGATGAGGCATGGAGAAATTTTTCGCCCTAGCCGAATGTATAGTTCTATCAATGCAATTGTGCAAGTAATGAAAAAAATGTTATAACTACGAGTAGTATTCAATATCGAATATACATAAAAAAAGGATGGTAGTTACAAAATTAACAATCAGATAATAACTGTTCATCTAAAAATAAAACGGTAACAACACTTAAGAAAATTACAGCATCAAAATATGATTACTTCATCTTTTTAAGTTAGAATTAAAAAAAGGAAAATAATTTAGCATCTTTGGTACAATTTGTATATTCATGAAATGGATCGTCATAATAAAATGGGTTTAGGTATCTAGGGAGGATTCACTTGGAAGTAACTACTTCCTCTTCATTAGCATCTATGACAGGAATATAGAGTTTTGCTTCCAAGCTCATATGTTCCCTCATAAACAGTAAAAAATTAAAAAATATCAATCATAAACTTTGACAAATGTTTTGTATGCTTGCAAAATTTCAGCTCTAAATAACATTTGTGAAAGCCGTGACAAAAAACAAAATCGATGCTCCAAAAATACTGTGACTTGCACGAACATTATTTCGGGCTGGATTTTGATATGCATGTAAAACATTTATCAAAGTTTACCATAAGAAAGCAGAAACTTTTGAATTTTTTATTATTTTTTTGATTTTATAGTTCACGAGGAAGCATTTGAGCTCGGGAGTAAAATAGGACTTTCGCTATGCCAGCCTCTCCCATGTTCATCTGGTATGATCCATATACAAAGGTTACTATATCTATGGTGTCTTTTCTTTCAATATCCGCTCTCATATTTCTTTAGAGAGAAAGTATAAAGTAAAATAGCAACAAAAGATCGCAATCAATGACACCAGGGTTAGCATCACTTAGTAAATCACGGTACCTCCACAATCGAATCAAAACCTTTTTAACTTTGTACTACAACCACAAGAGAATTCAAAGCTAAACAACTCTTTTTTAAAAAGAGAAATAAAGGCTTAAACCTCTTATAGTTTTATATGTATCCAAAAAAGAAGGAGCAAAGAAAAAAGATTGAAATGTAATAAAGACGACAACTTTTTGCGCCTCCCGATTGATTAGCCGCTAAGCCATCCCAAACCTCCCCTCACGCGTCCTCCGTCGGCCATGGCGGCTTCTCTTCATATATCCGGACCAAAGACAAGAAAAGGCGGAGACTTGTACGTCTCGCCCGATTCCCTTTGCTTCCCCCCACCATCCTCCTCCCCCTCCACCGATCTGCGCACGCCATCCACCTTCCCCGGATCCCCCTCCGGCAGCGCTCCTCCCCCTTCTCCCTAATCCGCCGGAGCCCAGCCGGCGCCCGCCATGAGCGCCTCCGAGTAGTAAGTTCATCCCCCGCCGATCTTTCTTTCTTTCTTCCTCGCTTGATTTCTCGATTGTCGGTCTGCTGCAGCGACTACCTCTTCAAGCTGCTCCTCATCGGCGACTCCTCCGTCGGCAAGTCCTGCCTCCTCCTCCGCTTCGCCGTGAGAAGACCCCGACCCCCAAATTCTCCGCCTCTCTCCGACCGAGGGAGAAAAAATTACGAGGTTTCATTGACTGACTGATTGATCGATCCCTTTCTTTTTGCAGGACGATGCGTACGTCGACACCTACATCAGCACCATCGGAGTTGATTTCGTAAGTACAGTATAACAGTAACAGTACAGACGATCCCCTTTTGTTTGTTATTCATGGGGCTCCATTAAGTAGCTGCTTCTCCTGCAAGTACCACAGGGCTTCTCACCGAATCTGCTCAACTCTTTTTCATGAATGCGTCGCAGAAAATACGGACAGTCGAGCTGGATGGCAAGTCGGTGAAGCTGCAGATTGTGAGTTCCAGTTTACAGGGATTTTTCTGATGCCAGTTCATTCGTTTGATGGTTTAGTTATCCATTGACGCTTTCGAATTGTAGTGAATAGAAGCATGATATACAAGGGTGGGTGGGAATTGGTGGGGGGCCTGCCGTCCTAGATCTTGGTGTTAGGTTGCCTGGATTGCTTTATCCGAAGCGGTCGGTACCAACTCTGCAGGTTAATCAGGGGTTTCTGGTTGTTTGCTCGATACATTGTCCCGGCAAAAAACTCAACGGCTGGCTGGCAGTTTTTGGTTCTCAACTCTATTTAAGCTCCCCCAGTGGTGGAACCAGGGAGGTGGGGATGATTACAGTACTATAATTGTGGGGGGAATGCGGTGACACCTACTAGAAAATATACCGTGTTGTGGCGCATGCCCTCGACTCAGCAATTGGCTCAACTCTGTTGAGCCACGGCATGCCTTTTTTAGCTGATTTTATTAGGGAAGCAGGCACTTAGGTGGAAACTAAAATGGCCTCGTTTGTTCTGTATCGTTGATAGCGCTGCACCAACTAAAGCTCTTAACTGTTAGGAGAGGAATCGCTTTATACTATAAGGGAGGTCTTTTATGATAAACCCCTGCGTGTGCATCACCGAACTTTAGATTCGGTCAGTGTGTACTCCTCAAGTAATTACTTGCTCTACAACCTAGACTGTACATGATTGCTAAGCGGTCATACTTGCAAATAATTGGAAGCTACCGCCTTGATTGCGTACCAACTCTGCAAGTTAATTAGGGGTTTCTGATTTATGCATTGTCCCGACAAAACTCGAGGAGGGATTGGCTGGCAGTTTTTCGGTTCTTAACTCTGTGTTAAATTTGTCCAAGTGGTGGCACCAGGGAGGTGGGAATAATTTCAGTATTAAAACTGTGGGGGGGAAACAGTGACTCGTAGAATTAATTGCGCTGTCCGCGCGCCTTTTTTTAGCTGATTTCCATTAGGGAGGTGGATATTTGCTTGAAAAATAAAATGGCCTGGTTGGTCGTGGATTATCGCCTGTCGCTGTTGATAAGGTTGCACCAACCTAAAGCCTATATTTGTTTCAAGAGGAGTCGCTTTATATTGTAATGGAGTTCTTTTATGATAAACCCTGTGTGTGTAAATCACCGCACTTAGATTGGGCCAGTGTACTCCCCGAATAATTACTTACTGTATAAATTAGACTGTACATGCTTGCTAAGCAGTCATAATGACAAACAATTTGAAGCTATCGCGTTGATGGTTAGTTGTTAGTTGAGACTTGATGTGTTAGGTCAGCATTGCTTTACAAAATCTACCTGTGTCCATTCAATCCTCCGGTTGTTGTAATGTAATGATGGTCTGTTCCTTGTTCAGTGGGACACAGCAGGCCAGGAAAGGTTCAGGACAATAACTAGCAGTTACTACCGGGGAGCGCATGGAATCATTGTAAGCCCTCATGGATACTCGTATTACTGATTATCCTATTCACTTGGCGTTAATTTATTTTGGACCTGTTTTACTTCCCTGATGTGATACAGTAATTTAGGACCGGCTGAATTGTGTCACAGTTTCACTCTAGTCATCATTGAACTGTACTTGTTCATTTTCACTCTGCATCATTTACTATGCTTTACCATTCAGGAATGAGGATCTACATTTTCGTAGGATTACCGTGGTGTTAATACTCCTTGCTACATTTTTCAGATCGTATATGACGTGACAGATAGGGAAAGCTTCAACAATGTCAAGCAGTGGTTGAGTGAGATTGATAGGTATGCCAGTGACAGTGTGTGCAAGCTTCTAGTCGGGAACAAATGTGATTTGGTTGATAGTAAGGTCGTCGATACAGAGGAGGCCAAGGTAAGCCGTTCCCTCTCTTGTTTTTCTTCAGTTGACAGTTTAAGCCATAGGCTGAATGACAACAGATTTATTTGACCTGTCTACAATTCTAGTGTCGAATTACTCAATTTCATGACTTGCTTTAATCAACATTTGGAAAATCAGGTGATTTCTGCTGTGTTGGCTAACATCTAAGCATGATTTTAGTTCGACCATACATGGAATATTTAAATGGATAGAACAATGCGTCTCTAATTGCCGACCAAAAAAAAAAACACTATGAAACTCTTCCATTCTTGATAAATCAACTTCTTTATTCTTCTTGATACTCTTCTAATGTGGTTCCAGTCTTTGTTTGTTATTCGGGACAATTACTCCAAATATAGATATGTTAATCAAGTGACTAAAATATCTAGGATGAATTTCAGGCTTTTGCAGAATCATTAGGAATGAATTTCCTGGAGACAAGTGCAAAGGAGTCCATCAATGTGGAGACAGCTTTCTTAACCATGTCATCAGAAATCAAGAACAAGTAAGCCAAGAAATGCACATTTTTAGAGGCCTCTCTGCTATATTTGGCACTGATAGATCATCAAATGAGCTGTATGCTTGTGGAAAGAATATCTCTGGGAATTCCATCAATATATTTTAAAAATTGGTTACTTTCGCTGCCTTTTAAAAACCTTATGTGCATGCTTCCCATTTGATAGGGTCTATCTGATTGCTGAATTTACTTGCCTGCAGGATGGCGAGCCAACCTGCAGCGGAGAGGAAATCGACGGTCCATGTTCACATGAAAGGGCAGCCCATACAGCAGCAGCAGAGCAGCTGCTGCTCCTGATAAGCTCAGCAAGGCTCCATCCATACACCTCACCTCATGATATCTGCTTGAGTGGCTGGAGGCTAGAAGATTCACCATGAAAGGCTGGGGAGGGCAGTGAACTGGATATATATACTGAATACAGAATTTGTCTACATCAGAAATTGTGTTGCTACTTACTGTTTAATGTACCCGTCACAGTTGGAGCTTGTTATGGAATCTCATTAGTCGTTACTTCGTCAGTGTTTTAGAAGCATTTGATGGATCTTAGATGACAAAAATTGTATGAAAATATGGTTAATTCAAGCTTGTCGGTCATCATCCTGTCATCTTTTAGAAAAGGCCCATATATTGTTGCTAATTATTTGGAGTTTGTCTTGAGTCATTACTTCGTAACAGAAATTATATGAAAAATATGGTTAATTCAAGCTTATCAGTCATCGTCCTGCCATATTTCAGAAAGGCTCATATATTGTTGCTAATTATCTGGAGTTTCTCTTGAGTCGTTACTTCGTATTGTATGAAAAATATGGTTAATTGTATGAAGAGTATGGTTAATTCTAGCTTGTCAGTCACCATCCTGCCATATTTCAGAAAGGACCATATATTGTTGCTAATTATCTCGAGTTTGTCTTGAATACTTTATAACATAAATTGTATCAAAATATGGTCAATTCTAGCTTGTCAATCATCTTGTCATCTTCCAAATATAATCATAGCTGGAGTTTGTCTTTTTGGCACTTTCCTACTTGTGAAAAAAGTGGACAAGAGGAGGCCAGAAGCATTTGGCTGAGATATAAACCAATGAACTTGATATATCATATAGTAACTGAACATATGTGAGTTTCAGGTCTATAACAAGGCAGGGAGGATATCTGACAAAATGAATCAACAAGGCTTTAAACTCAAAAAACAACCATTACAAAACATACATCCGCTGGGCATCGTCCATCCTAAGCTGAGCAGCATTGCTTCTTTTCGCCGCCATTGTCGGCGGCGGCAGCGACATTGATGGTCTTACCTTCCTTGACCCCGGCAGCCGCTGCCCTGTCCTCCTCGGAGGCCACGGCCTTCTTGCTGATGGTGCGGTAGATGTCGCCGAGGATGAGCTGGAAGGCCTCCTCGACGTTCATGGCCTCGAGCGCGGACGTCTCGATGTAGGACAGCCCCTCGGCCTCGGCGTAGCTCCCCGCGTCGTCGGTGGTGACGGCCCGGAGGTGCTTGAGGTCGGTCTTGTTGCCGACGAGCATGATCCGGATGTTTGCGTCGGCGTGGTCGCGCAGCTCCTTGAGCCACCGGCTGATGTTCTCGAAGGTGGTTGGCTTGGTGACGTCGTAGACGAGCACCGCCCCGAGGGCTCCCCGGTAGTAGGCGCTCGTGATGGCCCGGTACCGCTCCTGCCCCGCCGTGTCCCAGATCTGCGCCTTGATTATCTTGCCCTCCACCTGCAAACAACAGGTCACAAATTGAGAAGAGGTCAGGCTTCAGAGAAAACTGTGCATCCTGGAAATAAGATAGCAGCAGGCTTTGTCATGACCAATGCTACACTTGTACCTATAAGCCTGTTGCTACATTCTACTTGCATGATACAACCTCTTGTGTAACTTAATGTAAGACAGTTTCTCAGGCTTATGGCCGGTCTAAAACACGCCTTACATTAACTTACGCAGAGGGAGTACATCATCATATATACTCCCTCCGTTCCTAAATATAAGTCTTTTAAGCGATTTCACTATATGTCTACATACGGAGCAAAATGATTGAATGTACACTCTAAAGTATGTCTATATACATCCGTATGTAGTCCACCAGTGAAATCTCTACAAAGACTTATATTTAAGGACGGAGGGAGTATATATATGGGTGTGGGCTTAACAATGGGTAGAAAGACAAGTCGACGGCACCACTTGGTCTGCCAGCTACTGAACTGAGTGTGACACCCTCTGAAGTTGATTATGGTAGTACTGGCGGTGCAGGCTTCGACGGCGATGAGCCAGCGCGCAGCTGGCATCCAGTCATCACCGGAATCCCAACCGAGCAAGCAACCGGGCCGGGGTTCGTTAGTGGGATGGATCTCAGCAGGAAAGTGGTCTGTAATGAAAGAGCTATGTACGGTGGCAGTATGTGGCTAGTGCTGAGCTGCTGGTGAAGCTGAAACCTTTGGAAAGAAGAGGGAAGAAACCCTGGTTGTCAGGCTGAGCACCGTGCAGCAATCAATCAATCAATCAATCAATCAAGAGTATGGTAGATCTGGCTAGCCGCGGCGAAGATGATGGAAGGCAGCAGCTACCTCGTCCCTGAACCTCAGGCCATCGATTCACTGCCCCGCTACGCTAGGGTAGCCACCTTTGGCAGCGGATTAGCGGATCTGGAGCGTGAGATGGATCTAGCAGGAAGGCAGGCAGGCGAAGCAAGGGAAGGGAAGGGAAGGGAAGGGTGGTTACGTGGAGGGTGCGGGTGGCGAACTCGACGCCGATGGTGGACTTGGACTCGAGGCAGAACTCGTTGCGGGTGAAGCGGGAGAGCAGGTTGGATTTGCCCACCCCGGAGTCGCCGATCAGCACCACCTTGAACAGGTAGTCGTACTCCTCCTCCCCCCGCCCGCTCCTCCCCCCGCCGCCGCCCGCCATTCCCCTCTCCGCTGCCTTCCTTCCTTGCTTGGGATCTCTTCTCCGCTAAGCAAGGCCTCTGCTCTCTCTGTTTCTAGAAGAGAGCGTACTCTTTACTCTACTACCACTGCTCTGATCTACTCAACTCTACTGCATCCAGTTTGGTGCCAGTACATCTCCACGCTGGATCTGCTCGGCTGGATGCCTCTAACCACTCTACTCACTCCCCTCACCATTATTTTTACTAAACCACCCCTCGCAAACTTAATTTCCCCCACCCCCTCTACCAAACCGCTTCTCGCACGTCCGCCCCTTCTTTCTCCCGCTCGTAAGACCAACTCCAACGCACGACGACAACCATAACCGGCGCCCGCAAACTGTTCGACGCTATAGGATAACTGACGACCCCCACGGCGTAAGATTGGATCTCTGTCTTTGTTTCCTTCTGTTCCCGAGTTTTTCTACGTTCCAGATTCTGTCTTTTCACCGTTTCTTATATTCCTCGAGATCCGTAACTCCGATTGGGATGATATTTTAGCATGATTTTTATCCGGAAATTAACTTTCTTGCAGCGAAAGAAGGTCACCAACCGCCTTACGGGCTGGCCACAAGACAGCCTGGCACGCCCTACCCCCCAGGCCACGCCCCTCTGGCTTGTGGGCCCCTCGGGCACCACCTTCTGTTGATTCCACTTCCCAAAATTCACATATATTCCAAAACAAATCTCTGTAAGTTTTTATCCCGTTTGGACTTCGTTTGATATGGATTTTCTGTGAAATATAAAAAACACGCAACAAACAGGAACTGACACTGGGCATTGGATCAATATGTTAGTCCTAAAAATAGTATAAAAGATTACCAAAAGTATATGAAATTTGTAGAGTATTGGCATGAAACAGTAAAAAATTATAGATACGACGGAGAATTATCAAGATGCTATGTCATTAAAGCCCTCATATTTTTGAAGATGTGCATGTCATTCTCCAAAGGCATAATCAGGGTGTGAACCGGATAAATCTTGAAATGAACACGATGTTTGGGGACCACGTTATTACTCACTAATTTTGGGTCCAGGTGAGCGACGAACATTCGGGGAACCTCGGGGACCGGTTACGAGGACCTCGTCAAAACTCGCAGATTTGGTCCATTCTGGCCAGTTTTGTATGGTATTACTCATTGATTTTGAGTCCCGGAGCGATACGAACGTTCCGCAAACTCAAGGGACCGATTACGGGGACATCATCAAAACTCGCAGATTTGATCCATTCTAGCCAATTTTCTATGATATTACTCACTGATTTTGTGTCCCGGGTGCGATATGAAAGTTCCGCGAACTCCGGTTACCGATCACAGGGACCGGTTACGAGGACCTCGTCAAAACTCGCAGATTTGGTCCATTCTGGCCAGTTTTGTATGGTATTACTCATTGATTTTGAGTCCCGGAGCGATACGAACGTTCCGCAAACTCAAGGGACCGATTATGGGGACATCATCAAAACTCGCAGATTTGATCCATTCTAACCAGTTTTCTATGATATTACTCACTGATTTTGTGTCCCGGGTGCGATACGAAAGTTCCCGAACTCCGGTTACCGATCACAGGGACCGGTTACGAGGACCTCGTCAAAACTCGCAGATTTGGTCCATTCTGGCCAGTTTTGTATCGTATTACTCATTGATTTTGAGTCCCGGAGCGATATGAACGTTCCACAAACTCAAGGGACCGATTACGGGGACATCATCAAAACTCGCAGATTTGATCCATTCTAGCCAGTTTTCTATGATATTACTCACTGATTTTGTGTCTCGGGTGCGATACGAGAGTTCCGCGAACTCCGGTTACCGATCACAGGGACCGGTTACGAGGACCTCGTCAAAACTCGCAGATTTGGTCCATTCTGGCCAGTTTTGTATCGTATTACTCATTGATTTTGAGTCCCGGAGCGATATGAACATTCCACAAACTCAAGGGACCGATTACGGGGACATCATCAAAACTCGCAGATTTGATCCATTCTAGCCAGTTTTCTATGCTATTACTCACTGATTTTGTGTCCCGGGTGCGATACGAAAGTTCCGCAAACTCCGGTTACCGATCACGGGGACCTCGTGAAAACTCGCAGATTTGGTCCATTCTGGACAGTTTTCGATGATATTACTCACTCATTTTGGATCCCGGGGAGATACGAACGTTCCGGGAACTTTGGGGTCCGGTTATGGGGACCTCGTGAAAACTCGCAGATTTGGTCCATTTTGGACGGTTTTCGATGCTATTACTCACTCATTTTGGATCCCGGGGCGATACGAACGTTCGGGGAACTTTGGGGTCCGGTTATGGGGACCTCGTCAAAACTCAAAGATTTTGTCCATTTTGGCCAGTTTTCTATGCTATTACTCACTGATTTTGGGTCCCGTGGCGATACGGATGTTTGGAGAACTTCGGGGTCCGGTTACGGGGACCTCGTCGAAACTCGCAGATTTGGTCCATTCTGGCAAATTTTGTGTGCTATTACTCACTATGTTCGGGTCTTGAGGCACTACAAACGTTCGGAGAACTCCTGGGTTTGGTTGCGGGGTCCTCGTCAAAACTCGCATATTTTGTACATTCTGGGTAGTTTTGTATGCTATTACTCATCGATTTTGGGTCTCGGGGCGATCGAACGTTCCGCGAACTCTGGTGACAGGTTACGGGGAACTCGTCAAAACTCGCAGATTTGGTCCATTCTGGCCAGTTTTGTATGATATTACTCACTGATTTTGAGTCCCGGGGCGATCCGAACGTTCCGCGAACTGCGGGGACCTCGTCAAAACTCGAATATTTCGACCATTCTTGCCAGTTTTGTATGATATTACTCACTGATTTTGGGTCGCGGGGTTATACGAATCTTCCGCGAACTTCGGGGACCGGTTACGAGACCTCGTCAATACTCATAGATTTGGTCCGTTCTGGCAAGTTTTCAATGTTATTACTCACTGATTTTGGGTCCCAGGGAGGTACGAACGTTCGGGGAACTTCGGGGATCGGTCACGGGGACCTCGTCAAAACTCGCAAATTTGGTCCATTCTGGCCAGATACTGCAATGCTCCTACAATAGTTCTATATTTGGTGGAGTCTTCTGCTCCAAGTACTTCCCCATCATGGACAGATAATTTTTCAGATGTAGATAAAGGTGTAGAAGAAGGTTTGCACCCTTTCATACCTATTCTCTGGAGTATTTCATGCACATACTTTCCTTGTGACAGCATGATCCCACTGGGTACCTTTTTAACCTCAATGCCAAGGAAGAAGTGTAGATCACCTAGGTCTTTGAGAGCAAAATCTTTTCTCAAGTCCTTAAGAAGAGCTTCAACTGCTTGACTTGATGAGATAGTTACAACTATATCATCAACATAGATCAGCATAAAAATAGTTACTCCATGCTTATGATAAAAGAAGATTGATGTATCCCCCTTGGATGGAACAAACCCTAGAGATTGCAATTTGAAGGACAAACGAGAATACCAGACTCTAGGTGCTTGTTTCAGACCATACAATGCTTTATCAAGTTTGCAAACATAGCGAGGTGAGTGAGGATGCTCATACCCAGGAGGTTGCCGCATAAATACTTCCTCTTCTAGAACGCCATGCAAGAACGCATTCTTCACATCTAGCTGTCGCATGCACCTATTACGAGATATAGCTATTGACAGAAATAACCTGATAGTGGCAGCCTTGACAACAGGGCTAAACGTATCCTCGTAATCCAAGCCATAGCGTAGCTTTAAACCCTTAGCAACAAGACGTGCCTTATACCTGTCTATAGTGCCATCAAATTTTCTTTTTACTTTATAGACCCACTTACAGTCAATGATATTCCGGCCTGCAGCAGGAGGAACAAGACGCCATGTCTGGTTTTTGATGAGAGCAGCAAATTCCTCATCCATAGCAGCTTTCCGTCGGGTATCACCAAGAGCTTCAGCAAGGCTTTGTGGTTCACCTGTGGAACAGAACGAGCCCCAACATACACAGCCATCAGTATATACCTTAGGTTTGAGAATACCTCCCTGGGCACGTGTGTGCGCTCGAGCAGGCGGAGGAGGTGTAGGACGAGCAAGCTGTAGCGGAAGGCGCGGTACTGTAGCCGAGACAGGGGATTCGTCGAAGGAGTCCTGGAGCGCACGTGACGCATCCGAGCCGGCAGGATCGTCGGCTGCATGTGTATCGGACGACCCGACAGGCGTGGCGGGGGGTGCAACAGACAGCAGGCGATCCCGAGGCGCACATGCAGAGACTGTTGGCGACGCGGGAGCGGCCGAGCCACGTGGGGGCGTAGACGACACGGAAACCGACGCTGGAGCGCCCGAGCCACGCGGGGGCGGGGGAGACGCGGGAACCGCCGAAGCATGCGCCGCGTTCGGCCGACCGGGAGGGGGCCCGCCTGGCCCTGCCTCGTGTGGTGTCCCCCGATCGTGGGAGGATCTGCTGGCAGCGTCAGCGCCAGGAGTTGTGGCCCCCGAGGCCGGAACGGAATCAGGCGCAGGCTGGCCCGGATGTGGAACTGAATCCGAGGCGGGATCTTCTGCGGAGGCACCGGGATCTGCTGATAGCATAAAATCATGCCCCGTTGCGCTGTTTCCTGCAAAATCGTCCTGCACACTAGAATCTGTCGGATCATCAGGGTTAGTAGTATGAGACATTGTCATGTGGTCATCAGCAGTATCTACCCCCTAGCAAGGAATTGTGGTGATGGGAGGAGGTGGGAGGGAAGTAAAACAAGCTCTTTACGAAGTTGTGCACCGGCATTAGGATGGAGTGTAGCAAAAGGGAAAACTTGCTCATCAAATACTACGTCACGAGAGATGTAGACTCGACCAGAAGTAACATCAAGGCACTTATACCCTTTGTGCATGGTGCTGTACCCTAGGAAGACACATGGTTTTGAGCGAAACTCAAGCTTGTGTTTGTTGAAGGGACGTAAGTTGGGCCAGACAACACACCCAAGAATGCGTAAAAATGTGTGGTTGGGTTTTCTATGAAAAAGACGGTCAAGAGGGGATTGATTATGGATGACCCTACTAGGTGTGCGATTAATAAGGTAGACGACGGTAAGGAAAGCTTCATCCCAAAACTTGAGGGGCATAAAAGCATGGGCAAGGAGGGATAACCCAACTTCGACAATGTGGCGATGTTTTCTTTCAGCAGAGCCGTTCTGTTGATGAGCATGGGGGCAGGAGACATGGTGAGTGATGCCAATATTTTCAAAAAACACATTGAGTTTTTGGTATTCACCACCCCAATCTGTTTGCATAGCAAGGATCTTTCGATCAAAGAGATGCTCAACGTGTTGCTGAAAAAGATGAAACTTGGCAAACACATCAGATTTATGCTTGAGTAAATAAATCCAGGTAAACTTGCTGAAATCATCAATGAAGCTAACATAGTACTTTTGCTTTCCTACAGAAAGGGGTCCAGGCACCCACACATCAGAGAAACACAAGCTCTAAAGGAGCTTTGGACTCACTAGTGGAACGAGTATAAGGGAGTTGGTGGCTCTTGACCATTTGACATGAATCACAAACTAACAAGTGATCCTTTTTATTGGACACAGGAAGACAAAAATCTCTAAGAATTTTCTGGACAATTGGCAAAGCCGGATGCCCTAGACGCTTATGCCATGTTGAAGTGGAGGGTTTGGTCACACCAAGTGCTTGTCGATGTGGAGGATCATGGCGACCAGAAATTGGAAACAGGCGTTTTTTACTCTTGCTTTGAAGGATTGTTCTCCGAGTGTCCCGATCCTTGACAAAAACAATTTCAGGGTAAACTTCAAGAAAGGCATAATTATCATTGATAAGTTTGTGAGCAGAGAGAAGACTTTTGTCAGCTAGAGGTGCATGGAGGATATTGTTTAAGTGTAGAGACCCATGGGGAGTAGACAAAACAGAGTGACCAATATGAGCAATGTCCATACCTTGACCACTTGCAGTGTAGATTTGATCCGTCCCGGTGTAGCGATCCCGAACAGCTAGCTTCTCAAGCTCACCGGTGACATGATCTGTTGCGCCAGTGTCCAGATACCAGTTGGTATCCATTCCATAGGATCCCGAGGTTTGGGCAGCATTGGCAGATTTGTTTCCACCCCCACCTCCACTGCCAGCCAGGTGACGCACATTGTTGTTGAAGTTGCGATCGAAGCGCTTTTTACAGCGCCACGCATCGTGCCCGCTCTCTTTGCAGATCTGGCAATTCTCCCGGTTGTTGTTGCCGCGGTCACCACCACGGTCGCCACGCCCGCCACCATTGCCTGAGTTGTCGAAGAAGCGGCCACCCGTGTTGTTGTTGTTGAAACCACGGGGACCACCATTGCCGTTCCCAGAACGACCGTAGCCACCCCGGCCACCTCCCTTAGCAGCCATATTGGCCGTGTAGGAGGCAGTCTGGGTAGTGATCCGTCCCTCTGCAGCAAGTAGCAGGGAGTACAGCTCTCCAAGACCGATCGGTTGATCAGTGATGGTGCGGGTTGAGATAGCAGAAACGAACCCATTGTACTCGGGTTCATGCATCAGCCCTTGGAGGATGTGCGACACCACGTCGTCCTGATCAAGGGGTTTTCCAGCAGCAGCAAGTTCATCAGCGAGCCCCTTCATCCCGGTGAAGTAAGCAGCGGCAGAGAGATCACCTTTGCGAGTGGAGGCGATCTGTGAGCGGAGTTGGATGATGCGCGCCCTCGACTGTGATGAGAAGCTCTGAAAAAGCTCCTTCCACGCCTCGGCCAGTTTTCTATGCTATTACTCACTGATTTTGGGTCCCGTGGCGATACGGATGTTTGGAGAACTTCGGGGTCCGGTTACGGGGACCTCGTCAAAACTCGCAGATTTGGTCCATTCTGGCAAATTTTGTGTGCTATTACTCACTATGTTTGGGTCCCGGGGCACTACAAACGTTCGGAGAACTCCTGGGTTTGGTTACGGGGTCCTCGTCAAAACTCGCATATTTTGTACATTCTGGGCAGTTTTGTATGCTATTACTCACCGATTTTGGGTCTCGGGGCGATCGAACGTTCCGCGAACTCTGGTGACAGGTTACGGGGAACTCGTCAAAACTCGCAGATTTGGTCCATTCTGGCCAGTTTTGTATGATATTACTCACTGATTTTGAGTCCCGGGGCGATCCGAACGTTCCGCGAACTGCGGGGACCTCGTCAAAACTCGAATATTTCGACCATTCTTGCCAGTTTTGTATGATATTACTCACTGATTTTGGGTCGCGGGTTATACGAATCTTCCGCGAACTTCGGGGACCGGTTACGGGACCTCGTCAATACTCATAGATTTGGTCTGTTCTGGCAAGTTTTCAATGTTATTACTCACTGATTTTGGGTCCCAGGAAGGTACGGAAGTTCGGGGAACTTCGGGGATCGGTCACGGGGACCTCGTCAAAACTCGCAAATTTGGTCCATTCTGGCCAATTTTGTATGATACTACTCATTGATTTTGGTTTCCAGGACGATCCGACCGTTCCGCAAACTCAAGGGACCGGTTACAGAGACCTCATCAAAACTCGCATATTTGGTCCATTCTAGCCAGTTTTCTATGCTATTACTCTCTGATTTTGTGTCCCGGGGCGATACGAACATTCTGCGAGCTCTGTGGACCGGTTACGGGGACCTCGTCAAAACTGGAATATTTCGACCATTCTCACTAGTTTTATATGATATTACTCACTGATTTTGGGTCCTGGGGCGATACGAACCTTCGGCGAACTCCATGGACCGTTTACGGGGACCTCATCAAAACTTCTAGATTTGGTCCATTCTGGGAAGTTTTTCATGTTATTAGTCACTGATTTTGTGTCGTGGGGAGCTACGAACGTTCGTGGAACTTCAGGGACCGGTTACGGGGACCTTGTCAAAACTTGCAGATTTGGTCCATTCTCGCTAGTTTTGTATAGTATTACGCACTGATTTTGGGTCCCGGGGCGATCCGAACGTTCCGCGAACTCAAGGGACCGTTTACGGGAACATCGTCTAAACTCGCAGATTTGGTCCATTCTAGCCAGTTTTCTATGCTATTACTCTCTGATTTTGTGTCCCGGGGCGATACGAACATTCCGCGAACTCCGGTGACCGGTTACGTGAAAACTCGCAGATTTGGTCGATTCTGGATAGTTTTCCATGATATTACTCACTGATTTTGGGTCCTGGGCGATACGAATGTTCGGGGAACTTTGGGGTCCGGTTATGGAGACCTCGTCAAAACTCGAAGATTTTTTCATTTTGGCCAGTTTTCTATGCTATTACTCACTGATTTTGGGTCCCGGGGTGATACGAACGTTCAGGGAACATCAGGGTCCGGTTACGGGGACCTGGTTGTCAGGCTGAGCACTGTGCAGCAATCAATCAATCAATCAAGAGTATGGTAGATTTGGCTAGCCGCGACGAAGATGATGGAAGGCAGCAGCTACCTCGTCCCTGAATCCCAGACCATTGATTCACTTGGCAGCGGATTACCGGATTTGGAGCGTGAGATGGATCTAGCATCATGCAGGAAGCGAGCAGGCACGCAAGCGAAGCAAGGGAAGGGAAGGGAAGGTGATGAATGGGGTGCTTACGTGGAGGGTGCGGGTGGCGAACTCGACGCCGATGGTGGACTTGGACTCGAGGCAGAACTCGTTGCGGGTGAAGCGGGAGAGCAGGTTGGATTTTCCCACCCCCGGAGTCGCCGATCAGCACCACCTTGAACAGGTAGTCGTACTCCTCCTCCCCCCACCCGCTCCTCCCCCCGCCGCCGCCCGCCATTCCCCTCTCCGCTGCCTTGCCTTGCCTTGCCTTGCTTGTGATCTCTTCTCCCGTAAGCAAGACCTCTGCTCCGCTCTGTTTCTGCTACTGGACTCACAAGGAAGAGAGCGTACTCTTTACTCTACTCTACTGCCTGAGGTCAAGGGCCAGTGCGAGTGCATCTTGCAGCAGCTGGCCGGATCTCCCGGCTGGAAGCCTCTAACCACCCTACTCACTCCCCCACCATTATTTTTACTAAACCACCCCTGGCAAACTTAATTTCCCCCACCCCCTCTACCAAGCTGCTTCTCGGACGTCCGCCCCTTCTTTCTCCCGCTCGTAAGGCCAAGCTCCAACGCACGATCCTAGACCGTCCGTCCGTGTCTGCTTGATGGGTAAACGGGCACAAAACATGGTTCGATGTGCGGGAGCAAATGGAGGATAAATGTTCGTTTCCGGTCCGCTTTCAACCCATTCCTCACCCAAGTTTAGGCCGCGTTGGCGGCCAGACGGACATCGCCCTTGTCCTTTCCTGACCCGCCTGTCAAGGAGATCCCTCCCCACGCCCACTTTACCTTCGTTTCGCTTAAACTCTCCCGCGCGCCCCTCCCCTCCCTCCTCCATGGACGGCGATGTTGCCGCGGGCGCGTCCCCCGCGGCGAAGAAGGGTCCCACAAAGCCTTTTTCCGAGCTCAAATGTCCGTTTTCGGTCCGCTTTCAACCCATTCCCGACCCAAGTTTAGGCCGCGTTAACGGCCAAACGGGCAACTCCCTTGTCCTTTCCTGGCCTGCCCGTCGGGGACACCCCCCCTTTACCTCCATTTCGATTAAACTCTCCCGCGCGCCCCTTCCCCTCCCTCCTTCATGGACAGCGATGCGTCCGCGGGAACATTCCCCGCGGCAAAGAATAAGGGTCCCACGAAGCCTTTGTCCGAGCTCAAATGTCCGTTTTCGGTCCGCTTTTGACCCATTCACGACCCAGGTTTAGGCCGCGTTGATTGCCAAACGAGCAACACCATTGTCCTTTCCTGGCCCACCCGTCGGGGACACCCCCCCACTTTACCTCCATTTCGATTAAACTCTCCCGCGCGCCCCCTCCCCTCCCTCCTTCATGGACAACGATGCGTCCGCGGGAACGTTCCCCGCGGCGAAGAATAAGGGTCCCACGAAGCCTTTGTCCGAGCTCAAATGTCCGTTTTCGGTCCGCTTTTGACCCATTCACGACCCAGGTTTAGGCCGTGTTGACTGCCAAACGGGCAATCCCCTTGTCCTTTCCTGGCCCGCCCGTCGGGGACACCCCCCCACTTTACCTCCATTTTGATTAAACTCTCCCGCGCGCCCCCTCCCCTCCCTCCTTCATGGACAATGATGCGTCCGCGGGAACGTTCCCCGTGGCGAAGAATAAGGGTCCCACGAAGCCTTTGTCCGAGCTCAAATGTCCGTTTTCGGTCCGCTTTTGACCCATTCACGACCCAGGTTTAGACCGCGTTAACGGCCAAACGGGCAACCCCCTTGTCCTTTCCCGGCCCGCCCGTCGGGGACACCCCCCCCACTTTACCTCCATTTTGATTAAACTCTCCCGCGCGCCCCCTCCCCTCCCTCCTTCATGGACAGCGATGCGTCCGCGGGAACATTCCCCGCGACAAAGAATAAGGGTCCCACGAAGCCTTTGTCCGAGCTCAAATGTCCGTTTTCAATCCGCTTTTGACCCATTCCCGACCCAGGTTTAGGCCGCGTTGACGGCCAAACGGGTAATGCCCTTCTCCTTTCCCGGCCCGCCCGTCGGGGACCCCCCCCACTTTACCTCCATTTTGATTAAACTCTCCCGCGCGCCCCGTCCCCTCCCTCTTTCATGGACAGCGATGTGGCCGCGGGAACGTTCCCAGCGACGAAGAATAAGGGTCCCACGAAGCCTTTGTCTGAGCTCAAATGTCCGTTTTCGATCCGCTTTTGACCCATTCCCGGCCCAGGTTTAGGCCGCGTTGATGGCCAAACGGGTAATGCCCTTCTCCTTTCCCGGCCCGCCCGTCGGGGACACCCCCCACTTTACATCCATTTTGATTAAACTCTCCCGCGCGCCCCGTCCCCTCCCTCCTTTATGGACAGCGATGTGGCCGCGGGAACGTTCCCTGCGACGAAGAATAAGGGTCCCATGAAGCCTTTGCCTGAGCTCAAATGTTCGTTTTCGATCCGCTTTTGACCCATTCCCGACCCAAGTTTAGGCCGCATTGATGGCCAAACGGGCAGCACCCTTCTCCTTTCGCGGCCCACCCGTCGGGGACACCCCCCCCACACACACTTTACCTCCATTTCGATTAAACTCTCCCGCACGCCCCTCCCCTCCCTCCTTCATGGACAGCGATGCGTCCGCGGGAACGTTTCCCGCGGCGAAGAATAAGGGTACCACGAAGCCATTTTCCGAGCTCAAATGTCCGTTTTCGATCCGCTTTTGACCCATTCCCGACCCAAGTTTAGGCCACGTTGATGGTCAAACGGGCAACACCCTTCTCCTTTCGCGGCCCACCCGTCGGGGACACCCCCCCCCCCCACACACACACTTTACCTCCATTTCGATTAAACTCTCCCGCACGCCCCTCCCCTCCCTCCTTCATGGACAGCGATGCGTCCGCGGGAACGTTTCCCGCGGCGAAGAATAAGGGTACCACGAAGCCATTTTCCGAGCTCAAATGTCTGTTTTCGGTCCGCTTTTGACCCATTCCCGACCCAAGTTTAGGCCACGTTGACGGTCAAACGGGCAACACCCTTGTCCTTTCCTGGCCCGCGCGTCATATGTTCTGAAATGTTAATACTATGGGACAACTTAATTTGGCTCTTTTATTGTTTCTCAAGAGGGCAGTCATGCTTATTTTCTTTGAGTCATTATGTCGTGTAGTCTCAAGTCTATTATTGTTCATTATCAATATACCTCAGTATAATACCGCCTCCGTCCCATAGTATAAGATCTTTTTACATTCAATATGTGAGTATATTGGATATAATAAGATCTTATATTATGGGACTAAGGGAGTACTACATGGACTGTACAAAGTAGGAGCTGATAATGAATTTTCTTACATGTTTTGTACGTTCTAAGTACAGTATTTTGTTTTTGTTTTTGCGAAAGCGCAAAAGCTTTGTGTCGCGTTGCATTAAGAAGACAGGAACAAAGTTGTTTGCACGCCCAAGCGGGCATGAACAGAACAAGAAACAGAGCAAGGAAAGGAAGTCAGTGGACATCCAGGCCTTCAGGCTGCACAGTACTGCTTGCTCTTGCAAGTATGTCAAGTCCCCTTCTGTGATCATGGTCACCTATGTTCTCTGCCGATGTCCTGGGCAGACATGTTATCAGGTGCAGCCAAGCCGAGGATGCTCTTCGTGAAGGTGCAGACATGTTATAGGGTGATGAATACTCGGACTAAAGGTGCGAGAGATGTTGGTGTTGTGGTGGTCTGCACTAGGAAAATGTCCATTTTGAACCCTGAAATCGTAGAGGTCGGCGGAATGAACCTTCAAATCAAAATTCCGGTCGATTGCACCCTAAACTATGCAATCCCGGTCTAAATCAAACCTTCTGGCCATTTTCCAAACAGGGATTGTCGATGTGGCACACGATGACCGGGATTGGGCCGGCCCAGTTCATGGAAGCACGTTTTTTCGTTCGTTTTTTTTTATTTTCTGTTTTTTCCTTTTATATTATTTTTTCCTTCCGTTTTTATTTTTAATTTTTGTTTCTTGTTCTTTTATCCTTTCATTTAAATTTATCTTTTTTGCTTTTATTTTCTGGTTCTTTTTCCTTTCCTTTTCTTTTCCTTTTTCTTTTCTTGTTCTTTTTCCTTCCTTTTTTTGGGGTTCTTTTTTTTCTTTCATTTAAATTTATCTTTTTGGTTTTTCTTTTCTGTTTTTTTTCTTTTCTTTTTCTTTTTCCTTCCATTCTTATTTTTGTTTTTTGTATTTTTGGTTCTGATAGTCATATAACTTGCATCTGATGTGCAGTTTACTGCTAGATCTTTCAAAATACATTTTTTTGATCTGCTAACTTGTGAATTGGTGCAAATACGGCCAGTCCTCCTGATTGTCCGCGTACTCGACGCTGGTGTGGCATGCCACACATGCAGGTGTCCGCTGTCAGCCTCCGCCATTATGGAGCGACGCTCGCATGGTTTCAGTGATGACACACTTTTGATGCTTTTTTTGGGGCGGCAGGTACTGAATTTTGGCACAGTTTTTTATTGAATTTTGGTCAAAAAAAATCTAAAACTCCCATTAAGATTTTACACACGGCGACCATCATCCATAATTAACATGAAACAGATCTAAAAAATTCAGCACATTCAGTCTACATGAAAAGAGGTGCAGCACATTCAGTTAACTGAATTTGCAAGCATACTGAGTGTACGCATAACATCTCACAAACCGAACTATACCTTCTATCGATTCAGGATCAGCTACCTATGGTCTAATGGTTGCCCAATAGATTGTAATGCATAATCTGCAGATCGGTTTAACTAGTTCATCACATAGGCGACTGAATCAATGGTTGGCCTACCACATGAACCCTACCCAAGCCAAACGGGGCCATAGAGATCTCAGCGGTGAGTAGAGAAGAGAAACAGAGAGGACGGTCTAACGGTACAATGGCGCTGCTTCGCCCGTACGTCAACGACGCGGTTCTCCCATCTCCTCCTTTCGCGGTGGCCGTGACGCACATCCTCATCCGTCTCCGCCTCGAACTGACCACGAGATGAAGCAGCGAGGAGTACCAACCCTCGACGTCCGACACCCGCTTCAGCCGCCCCCTGCGTGGCCGCGCGCAACGCCGACTCCTTCAAGGTGGCACCCTCGCCCTCATCGCCGGTGTCGAGGACCGCCGCGAGCTTGCCGACGGCCTCGTCCGCGGCGTCGATCTCGTTGCTGGTCGCTGATTTGGCGACGCGCGCGACGGCGGTGAGCTGATGGCCGCGCCCACCGCGGGTCGATGAATAGGATGGAAGGGAGCGTCGACAGGGCAGGGGAGGAAGCGACGGCCCCCTCGTCGTGGCCGTCGCGGTAGACGAGCATGGCGGGCGTGCGGCTGAGAGAGGACGGGGACGGGGGCGAGGACGAGACGAGGTGGGGCGCGAGGCGAGAGAGGAGGCGGCAGCGACGGAGGCGAGGGCAACGATGGCGTTGCAGGCGTCGAGGAGCGCGGCCCAACAAATTTTAAATTAAAAAAAAACTAAAGTGGGCGGCCCATAAGATGAATCCCGGTTGAAATTTGCTAGGGTTCGATTTAGACCGGGATTACATAGTTCATGGTACGATCGACCGGGATTTCGATTGGGGGTTCATTCCGGCCGACCATTACAAATTCAACGTTTAAAATGGACTTTTTCCGTCTGCACTACATGCCCGAGGCTTGCTGGTACGTGCCCTTTTTCCAGTGTAGTTCAGTTTTGGCTTGCTGTTATATCTATGTCACTTTGCAGTTTGCATCAAAATTCTTGGTGCATCAGGTATTATATCTGTGCTAGCAGGGTTATCTTGTTTGTACGAACCAGAATGAAGAGGCGTATCTTAGCTGGTAGATGACCTTTGTGACTCTTCCTCTTGGGCCTTTGAACCTGATGGCCGATGCTACACAAGGCCCCTGCATGAGAGAATGTGACCGTCTCATATACGTTTGAACTCGTTCGGACTCAACTGCACCTCGAAAAACATGGCACCCACAATTGCTCCACTTGCAAAGAAGCGAGTGTTTGCAAGTAGTCATCTTTATCCAACTATGGGAGACACAGCACACACTCAATCCCTAGTTCATCCCAGGCCCAAACCTGAGAACCATAGTGTGATCAAACCACACACATCGGAACAAGGACGAGCCTCTTGCATGATATATAGCGTAAATAGTAGTAACTCTCTCGAGTCTTGATTCTACTGGTGGATCCACGTAAGCAGTACCTCAGTTATTATTATCTGAAAAACACAATGTTCAAGAAAGTGTTTTTAAGCGGCGCTTAATCACGCTTAAGCGCTGAGGGGCGGCTAAATGCTTCGCTTCTGTCCTTAGTGTAGATTTTAGCGTTAAGCGAAAAAAGGCGGAATTTAACGGCCGCTTAAGCGCTGAGCGCCGGCTAATTTGTAGTATGACCTTCCAAATTGAATCACAGAACCTTTAATGTATCACTTTGTGCTACTTGTCCGACTATATGCATCCCGGAACATATCCATGTAATGGGCACAGGCCTCGCCGATGGTTATGGTGCAATGCATCGACGATGGTGTCACCAAGGAGGAGGGTGGCACGGATGGGAAGGGTGGCGCCGGCTCGTCATCAGGGGCGCGTCCTCCATTCAAACGTCGTCGTCCTCCGGCTGCCTGCGGGCAGCCAGTCGGAAGCCATGGCGGCCATCTCCTTCTTCTGGTCCATCGTCAGCCTGTTTCGTAGAGCTTTGAAGGACGAGGAATCCATGATGGAAGTTGTACGGAGAGGAGAAAGAATCGGAGGCAAATGACTGTGCCTATGGCTGGGACAACAATTTATATAACAATGGTGGGTGGCAGAGGGCCGACGGGTGGCACCGGAGTAGACGTCTCGGCAACCGTGTGTCCTTAATGTGGACGTCAGACGAATAGACGGACAGCCGTCGTGTCCTTTGGACATGCCGCAGTCGCACGAAAAGTCAAACTTTATAAGCCTTGACTAAGTATATAGAGAAATATATTTTTACAATACCAAATACTCCCTCCGTCCGGAAATATTTGTCTTAGAAATGCATGTATATATCTAGACATATTTTAGTTATAGACACATTTATTTTATTCATTTTTAGGACAAGTATTTCCGGACGGAGGGAGTATATAATATACTATGTCTTATGATGAATTGAACAATATTTGTTCGGCGCTCTAGAGGGTAATATTTGTCTCCATAAACTTGGTCAACTTTTGTGACGTTATATAGGTCTAAATCAAACTTTCTCCTACTATATGCATTATAGGTCTAAATTAAACTTTCTCCTACAAGATAAGATGCATATTTCTTCCACGCTTAGCTCACGGATGATGTATGTGGGCGGCTAAATAGCAGCCGGGAGCACCTTAGTTTAATATACGATTCGACAACAATCATCTATAAATGGTTGTCCTGTCCACTAGTCACTACCCCACACCACTCATCAGTCTTCTTCTTCCTCCTCTGCCATTGATCAGAGCTCAAGAAAAACAACTTATTCAGCTCTTCAGCAATGGAGCCCATCCCTCTCCTCACGCCGTACAAGATGGGCCAGCTCGACCTCGCCCACAGGTACGTCATGGATTCACTCATCGGCAACTTGTGTTGGATCACTCATGCATGAATCATGGCTGACACGACGGCGGCCGGCGACCGTATTGATATGCTGCAGGATGGTGCTGGCGCCGCTGACGAGGCAGCGCTCCTACGGCAACGTGCCGCAGCCGCACGCCGCCGTGTACTACGCCCAGCGCGCCACCGCCGGCGGCTTGCTCATCGCCGAGGCCACGGGGGTCTCCGACACGGCGCAGGGATACAAGGACACCCCGGGGATATGGACGGCGGAGCACGTCGAGGCGTGGAAGCCCATCGTCGCCGCCGTGCACGCCAAGGGCGCGCTCTTCTTCTGCCAGATCTGGCACTGCGGCCGCGTGTCTACCTTCGAGCTGCAGCCCGGCGGCGCCGCGCCGCTGTCGAGCACGGAGAAGGGGGTGGGCCCGCAGATGAGCTTCGACGGCCGGCTAGAGGAGTTCGCGCCTCCGAGGAGGCTGGCGGTGGAGGAGATACCTGCCATCGTCGACGACTTCAGGAAGGCCGCTAGGAACGCCATAGACGCCGGTAAGTTCCACGTATGCTGTTGATATACTAACTTTTGCCAAAACAATAAACATGTTTTTTTCTTAGAAACTATAGTTCAGTTAAACTTGTTCTTTCTTTGGCAACTACTAGCATTTTTGAACAAAAAAAACCTTATTTGCTATTGTTAAGTAGAAATTGGCCATTAGATATTTTTTATCCATGATTTGTTTTCAGAATCCAAACACTGTATGGTTACTTACCTTTGTTAGGAGCAAATTACACAATCATGTAATCTTTTAGGAAATAATTATGTATTTGCTAACATGTTTATATAAAATACCACCGTGAAAGTTGTGTGCTGAAGATATCCAAAATATCATGTATTCTTGATTGATAAAACAATTCATCTGTTGATTGTGGCAGGTTTTGACGGCGTGGAGATCCACGGTGCAAACGGGTACATCATTGAGCAGTTTCTGAAGGATAGTGCCAACGACCGCACCGATGAGTATGGTGGGGGTCTCGAGAATAGGTGTCGCTTCGCTCTTGAGGTGGTCGATGCTGTTGTGAAGGAGGTCGGCGGCCACCGTGTGGGCATCCGCCTCTCCCCCTTCACCGACTACATGGACTGCCATGACTCCGACCCCCACTCCCTTGCGCTCTACATGTCCACAAAGCTCAACGACCACGACATCCTGTACATCCACATGATAGAGCCGAGGATGGCCATCGTGGACGGCCGACGAGTGGTGCCAAAGCGGTTGCTGCCGTACAGGGAGGCCTTCAATGGTACCTTCATAGCCAATGGTGGGTACGACCGCGAGGAAGGGGGCAAGGTGATCACCGAGGGGTACACTGACCTGGTGTCCTTTGGACGACTATTCCTGGCAAACCCAGACCTGCCAAAGCGGTTTGAGGTCGGCGCAGAGCTGAACAAGTACGATAGGATGACCTTCTACACCTCGGACCCCATCGTTGGATACACCGATTACCCCTTCCTCGAATGATCATATATGTAGATTCTTTCTTCGACTATCACAGGTCATAATGAAACGTATGTTGAAGAGCCTCATCGAGAGGGCAGGGGTGTCCTACAGTTCATTAAAAAGAAAAGAGGTTGTCCAGTTTATAAGAAAAAATATATCCAAAAAAATAGCATTTCCTGGTTAATTAGGAAAAATCGAGTGAAACCCCCCCAAACCGAGAAAGACATCAAGGGACACATCAGCACTTGGACTGCTTCCTCATCCTCACCTCATCAGAGGCACCAAAAGCTATAGAAAACAATATAATATTGTGATACACTAAACAAAAGATCTGATACTACAATACCTCAATGAAACGTTGAACAAAGTTTCGGCACTGAGCAGAATTCAAAATTGCAGAGGTGCGGTAAGGAATCTTGGAAATAATAATTATATTAACTACAAGAACTATCTACTTTCTGTTTGCGATCACTATTTACCAGTAAACTTAGTTTTAATATTACAACTCCTACTGACTGGTAAATATCGCGCGCATACGTATCCATGAGAAAATAAATATCATGTGTATACTTGTCCAGAAGAAAATAAACTTTGCTAGTTGGTTATCAAATATGGCTGGATCTTATACTTTCTAGAAGTTTCGAGCTTTTCAGTTAACATTTACTACAGACATTTGATGCGACACATCGACTAATTAATCTTTTAAGCAAGGAACCATATATGCTGATTTGTGAAAGAAGCTTAAAGTTGACTAAATACAACATACTATTTCTCCCACGTTCGAGTCCCGAGGAAGGCCGGCCATGACGAAGCAGGGAGTTCGTCCGTGGATCGGCCCCTTGCCAAAAGGGAATCTACCTCCTCTTACACTGTCAGATTTCTACACGCCTGGCGCCTGGTGTGCAGTCAAGAAAAACAGGAAGAAGAAGAAGAAGATGGCAGGTACGAGGATTCCGGAGTTATCGCCTCTGACGGAGCCGAGATTACCGTATGCTCCAACGGGGCGTTTCCAAAGGGATTCGTTTTTGAATTCGGCTTGTGTTGACGCGGGTTTGGTGCTAGATTCCAGCAGCGTGGATCTCACAAACACTGGGTATATGGCCCTGGCGGTAAGGCCTGTCTTTGACCAGGCCAGGTTGGACATCGACAGTCCTGGGTATAGGGCCAGGACTTAGCTTCTACGATCGCATCTGTCGGTTCTACCGTGCAAAGGGTAGGTCTTGGCGGAGTAGATTCCACCGCGGTTCTTTCTCTCATAGACGCCATCCCATGCACGAAGCCGCCAGACCCTAGGGTTCTTCGGCGTCATAAGCACGGTTTCCCTGCGTTGGGAACAGGGCGGGCAGCTCCGGTGCCGCCTCCTCCTGGCGGCGGAAGGGCCATGGCGGGAAGGGGAGCTCCCAAGCAACCACCGGCGCTACACCCTACACCTCGACCGTCGGGGCAAGGGAATAGACCCAACAATGCGAAACCGTCTGCGCCGGCTGCTGTGCAGGTGGCGAGGCAGCCCCATGGTGCTGCACAGGCGGGTAGGCCGCCAGGTGCTGCCGGGCAGGTGGGGGAGCCGGGGGCTGTTCAGGCCAATCGTTTCAACAGCGCGGCCGCTGGGGCGATGACGGAGTAAACACTTATGGAGACGATCAAATTCGTGGTTCATCGTCCTCTCGAGGTGGGCGAGATTACGCGTCGCAAAACAATGGGCCTACTGGCCATGGTTTTATTGCACCTCCGGGCAAGTTTGTTCCGGGGACGTCGGGACCTACTCATCACAAGAGAGGTGGCTTTATACAGAATTGGGCTGGCAGAGGGGGAGGAACGGCCTCCTATGCCTACTCAAGAGGCGCCGACAGATATTGATGAGTCTACTAGGGCGACTATGCCGGAGCCAGTTAATGAGGTGGCTGATCCTGCTTTAGCTGATCAGAGTCTTGCGATGGCCAAATGAGACGGAGGTGATAGACCCTCCAAGTGGGCACGTAAGAAAGAGAAAATGATGTGCTATCGCTGCAGTGAGGTAGGGCACTTTGTTTCTAAATGTAAGGCTGAGCTCTGTGTGTATTGTCTGAAGCCTACGCATGGTTCAGCTAAGTGTCCCCTTATGATTGGTCCTATGCCGGTTGTGACCATTTATGGTGTTTCGAGTCAAGAATTAATGTTCTTTGAGTCGCCGGCGGCGACTGCAACACTTCATACACCAGGTGCTGGCTTCACGCGCACGGTGACAGTGACTCGGGGGATTTTGACTGTGGAGCAGGTGGTGCAACATCTCAAGGAGCTAGTATCATAGACTTTCCGATGGGAATCGGTTTTGATATCAGATAATGTTTTTAAGGTCGTTTTCCCTACTAAGGAGGATTTTGCTCGCTTGCTTAAATTCGGTATGTGCAGAGTTGCTAGCACAAGCTGCGTGCTTGAGTTTGACGCTTGGAAGTGTGAGGAGCCTAAGGGTGTTCCTCTACCCCAGATTTGGGTCCACTTTGCAGGAGCTCCATCCAGGGCTATTAATGATTTTCGGGTTACGTGGAGTTTGGGCTCGCTTATTGGTAAAACAGAGGAGGTGGACATGGTGTTCACTAGAGCCAAAGGCGTTACGAGGATGCTGGTGAGTGTGCTTGATATTCAGCTTATTCGAGATGAGGTCATTTGGACATATGAGGGGATGCGTTACACTCTCCAGCTGGAAATTGAGAGCCCTACTCTATTTGATGTACCTGACACGGATAAGGATACCCACATGACTGATGGTGATGATGCGGATAGTTCCAAGGATAATGCGCATACTTCAAAGGATTCAGGGCCTAAGTTTTCTTCTCAGAAGACTACGCAAACACAGCCCATTCAGTCTATGCATAACTCAGGTACTGGTACAAAGCACTCGGTTTCTGCACCTGCTCTCGACTTGAGGTTTGGTTCTTTCGAACCTGCCTCTGCGTCGGCAAAAATTGGTTTTTGATCGATGCGCAAGGATACCCACTCGCGGACTAGACTGCCGAGCTTCATGGGCACTGGTAGAAAAAGAGCATTTTGTCCCGGTTCGTAAGGGCCTTCTGTCCCGGTTTTGGAACCGGGACTAAAAAGTCATTAGTAATGCCCTCGGCCTTTAGTCCCGGTTCTTACACCAACCGGGACAGATGGGCCTCCGCGTGACCGCTGCGGTCAGGCCAGGCAGGGGGGCCTTTAGTCCCGGTTAGTGACACCAACCGGGACCAAAAGGCATCCACGCGTCAGCACCTGGCTCGAGGCTGCCGCCATACTCGTCGTCGCGGTCGTTGGCACTGTCCTTGAGGAACTGCTCGACGAGGTACCCGTGCGCGCCGTGGATTTCCACGCCGTCGAACCCTGCAATCCAATAGCCATGGACATGGACCGAACAAAGGAGTTAAAGCAGAGCACCACGAACGGAGTAGAGCACGGAACAGAGGGGGGTCTTTGATTTGTTAGTGGCGGCGAGGAGCTAGTCCGTGCTTACCGGCGTAGACGGCGTTCCTGGCAGCTCTCTTGACAGCAAGCCGCCTGGGCGTCGCGAACTCCTCCTCGACGCCGTCGTTCATCCGCGGGGTGGCTATCGGCTGCGGCGTCTCCGCCCGCCGTCGTTCATCCGCGGGGTTGCTGATCAAGGGAAGGCACTGATGTATATATAGATCATCAGATTATCATTCATTTGATGTTCATCGTGCTGTGATGCATGCACTGATGATTGCATCTATCCATGAACAAATGTCTTTTCGGCACTGACTGAACGAGTGACTGACTGACGCAAGCCGTGATGTATTGCCTCCGCCAAAGCAGCAGCCCTACCTCACAATGGTACAAACTTTTTTGGTGTTTTCAAAGAGAGAACAAACAAAAGAGAGAACAAACAAATGGTACATATGGTTTATTATGTTTGATTATTGGATTTCTTAGAATATTATTAAATATATCATGCATGTTTGCATGTTGAGGTCAATCTTTTCCTATAACTCATTGAATGTTGAAGTGGGTCTTTTCTAATGCATGTTGCTTGATGATGTTTTATGCATGTTGAGAGAAATAGGTTAGTGGGGGCTAGCTATTTAGATATAGAAGATAAATTAGGTTGAGCTTTTGAAATAAGCTGGATAGAAAATAATTTATTTTAGCTTGTTCTAGAAGCTACGGAAAGAATTGTCCCTAAGCCTCGTGCCCTCATTCAAGGAGATGCTTGCTTGGTGGTTACTCATGTGGTTGTGCGTCATGTCGACCCGAGTTCACCTCTTCAACTCAAAATTTCGGCGGATATATAGCTCTTGTTTTGAAAGAAAGCCTTGTTCGGCATTCATTTCAGGGTCTAAGTTTAATACTACGTGTTTTCGATTTACAATTTTCTGATGGCTTATTGCATGCCACTTGCCAATCGATGCTCCAAAAGCCGAACAAGTGACACCCGGATCAACATGGCACCATAGAACGAATGGTATGACCGACCAAAGCTTTGTGGACCATGGATATATAGGCTTCGTTTCTTCTTCCCTTGCCGCTGTCACCGCCAAACCCTAAACAAAGGACTTCCAATACAATGGTGAGCACCGTTGATCCGGGACTAGGAGGGACTTGTTCCTTTGACATGCCATCTACAATGCAAAAAGGAAATCTAAAACCTATAGAAAAGGAAAACCCAAGGAATTGCAGTCCACCGCACCATCTGACCGACGCCGGGAAAGTAGGTAGTGAGGAGGGCGACCATATAGTCTTGTGGACGGTTCCTTTCATTTGCTTTTCTGGCCTATAAGAAAATGGGGCGGGGCTTTTCCTTATAAGGAATATATAATCATAAAAATTAAAGGTTGGTTTCGATTGCAATAATAGACACCATCGTTCCAAAAAGATGGGGAGTGATGAAGGCGACGGAGGAGCACATATAATTGGTGGCTGTCTCCGGCGGAGTCAAGAGACACAGAACTTGATGCGTGCTTGTGATTTGTGATAGCACGACTAGAACTATAATAAGATGCCTTTTTCTTCCATGCTTAGCTCACCCATGATGTATGTGCTAATTAGCAGCCGGGAGCACACATTTGTCTAATATAGCCATATCATATGATAATATATGATTTTGCATACCAATGACTTATAAATGGACGTCCCGTCAACTCCACTGCCCACGAGTCACTACCCCACACCACACATCAGTGTTCTTCTTCCTCATCCGCCATTAATTGATCAAGAAAAGCTTCAGCTATCAGCAATGGAGCCCATCCCTCTCCTGACGCCGTACAAGATGGGCCAGTTCGACCTTGCCCACAGGTACGTACCATCCACTGAAACCATCACCCACCTGTTGTAGATGTTCGATCATTCATGATCATGCATGGCTGACACGACGGCTGCCGGCGACCTTACTGATATTGCAGGGTGGTGCTGGCGCCGTTGACGAGGCAGCGCTCCTACGGCAACGTGCCGCAGCCGCACGCCGCAGTGTACTACTCCCAGCGCGCCACCGCCGGCGGGCTGCTCATCGCCGAGGCCACGGGGGTCTCCGACACGGCGCAGGGCTACACCCACACCCCGGGAATCTGGACGGCGGAGCACGTCGAGGCGTGGAAGCCCATCGTCGCCGCCGTGCACGCCAAGGGCGCTCTGTTCTTCTGTCAGATCTGGCACGTCGGACGTGTGTCCACGTTCGAGCTGCAGCCCGGCGGCGCAGCGCCGCTGTCGAGCACGGAGAAGGGGGTTGGGCCGCAGATGAGCTTCGACGGGCATCGAGAGGAGTTCTCACCGCCGAGGAGGCTGACAATAGAGGAGATACCTGCCATCATCGACGACTTTAGGAAAGCCGCCAGGAACGCCATCGACGCCGGTACGTACCAGCTGCATATATATAAAGCACCAGAATGAGTGATTCGTCCTAAAGAATAAAGACATCTAAAATGACATGTATTGTAGAATTGATAAAGCAATTCACTTGTTCGTTGTGGTAGGTTTTGACGGTGTGGAGATACACGGCGCAAACGGGTACATCATCGAGCAGTTTCTCAAGGATAGCGCCAACGACCGCACAGACGAGTATGGTGGTAGTCTCAAAAATCGGTGTCGCTTCGCTCTCGAGGTGGTTCATGCTGTCGTCAAGGAGGTCGGTGGCCATCGTGTGGGCATCCGCCTTTCCCCATTCACGGACTACATGGACTGCCACGACTCGGACCCCCATTCCCTTGCACTTTACATGTCCACCAAACTCAACGAACACGGCATCTTGTATATCCACATGATCGAACCGAGGATGGCCATCGTCGACGGGCGAAGAGTGGTGCCGAAGCGTCTTCTACCGTATAGAGAGGCATTCAAAGGGACCTTCATCGCCAATGGTGGATATGACCGCGAGGAAGGGGGCAAGGTGGTCACAGAGGGTTACACTGACCTAGTGGCCTTCGGGCGGCTATTCCTCGCGAACCCGGACCTTCCAAAGCGGTTCGAGGTTGGTGCGGAGCTGAACAAGTATGACAGGATGACCTTCTACACCCCTGACCCCGTTGTTGGCTACACCGACTACCCATTCCTCGAATAGTCATCGATGGAGCTTCTTTCTTGGATGATGCAATTAATTGTACCGCGTGGTCTACAATTAAATGTATGTGCGAATGATGTGCTACATCCAGCAATAAACTTTGTATGATGATCGCTGAAGCTGCTATAGTTTTTAAACAGACACTACTCTCTCTGTCCCAAAATATTAACACATTCAGTTTTATAGTCTCCCGTACACTGTTTCAACTATGATTTCCATTTAAAAACAGCAAAAGGGCATATGACATAAATGTCTTCTGCAAGACAATCATTAATTTCTCAATAGTCAGAAGGAGACACTAAGTTCTACGAGCTCATATATATCAAGCATGCTTCTTTCATTTTGAAATAGGCAACTTTTAGTCTCTTCATTTATTTATAAAAAGTGTTGTTTATTTATAAAAATGTGTTTCTATTTAAATAACCCAAGGAAAACAATAACGGAAATTGCTTTTGACTCCCGAGCTCCATGGAGGCCTTTAAATTCAAACTTCAAATTTCATGAAAATTCGTATTTTAATATTTTTTAAAATTCTGAAAAAATACATAGATAGATGAAGGTATAATACACAAGTGTGTAAATATCCAGAACAAAATATGTTGAAATAAGATCTGTGCAAAAAAGACAAATCTGAAACTTTTTAACACATGTTACTATTCATCATTTCAGATCATGAATTTGTCTTTTTTTACAGGTCGGGTTTCAAAGTATTTCAATCTGAAATTTTACACACACACAGATGTGATCCTTGTTTAGTTGTATATTGTTTTTCAGATTTTTTGGAATTTTAATTTTTTCGAAAACTCCGGCCTTCATGGCTCCAGGGAGCAAAATGTCCGTTCTCAAACAGTAGAGACTACATTGTTCATCACAAAAGGACGTGCCAAGAAAAATGGTAAGCATTGGTGAAGTTATGCAAGTTTCAATTTTCCGCGTAGTAGTATCATTCCTTGGAGGAGCTTACCGACCATCTATTTATTTGTTCGAAATAAGAAGCTCACCATAATCCTCTGTTCTTATATGGCTACAACCCACTAGCTAATTCTCCTCTCCATGTAACAATATCACATCATTAAGTCATGCATGAAGTCATAATTTACTTTTTTCATTAATCTCTTCATCCAAAGCATACCACCTCATGCATTATTTTTTTCCAAGGAATTAAGTCATGTAAGAAAGTTTTATATTTGATTTTGCACTACTTTTAGTCTTTTATTACTTATCCATACATTTTTAACAAGATTGTCGTCACAACACGCGGGACATCGTCTAGTTGGTTTTAGAGAATAGTGCATTTTTAATGCCACACACACCTGCATCTATACTACTAATAAAGGATCAAACGAGAACTTCTCTAAGTACACACAACTATTACACCCACACACAAAAAACATCAATCACCACCACACAATTAGTCAACAAATTTCAATCTAACGGCCTTCCACCATCCATGCACCACGACGGTGTGCAGTTACCAAATTCATCAAAGGCTGACCGTGCTCCACCTCCTCCTACAACGAGCAAACAAAAATAGATCCAACTGTTGCACCTCCCCGCAAAAAAAAACCATGCTCCACCTCTTCCGCCGGCTGCTGCCGCACTGCTCGCACGCCTTCCACCCGGAGTGCATCGACCCCTGGCTGGAGCCATGGATCACGTGCCCGCTCTGCCGCGCCAACCTCGAGAAGCCGCCGCCTCCGCCGCCGCCCGCCGTGGCGCCCCCGTCGCCGGAGCAGGTGGCGCGGCGTCAGCCCTCGCCTTCGTCGTCGCCGCCGCACGCCGTGGCGATACCGGTGCGGGAAGAGGAGGAGAGCGACGAGGACGACAGGAAGGAGGAGGCGATGGAGTTGGAGATGCTGCGCAGCGAGCGGCGGGAGGCGAGGATGCCGAGGTCGCACTCGACGGGGCACTCGCTCTTCGCGGCGTCGGCGGCGGCCGCCGAGCGGAGCGACCACGAGAGGTTCACCATGCGGCTGCCGCACCACGTGAGGGAGCAGGTGCTCAGGTCGCGCCGCCTGCGCCACGCCACCAGCCTGATCGACCTCGCCGGAGCGAGCCCCGAGGGGAGCGTGCGCGGAGGCCGGCCCGCGGGCGGGAGAGGCAGCTTCGGCAACGCCGGCGGCAGGCGGAGCCCCGAGGGGAGCGTGCGCGGAGGCCGGCCCGCGGGCGGGGGAGGCAGCTTCGGCAACGCCGGCGGCGGGCGGCGGTGGCAGGCGTTCCTGGCGAGGACGATGTCGTGGGCCGAGGGGGAGGCAACGGGTCGGTGCGGAAGGGGTGGGACGGGTCCATGCGGAGGGGAAGGGACGATCCCGATTCGAGCAAAAAGGGGGCCGCTTCGCCGGCGGTGGCGCGGCCATGATGAACTCCATGCCGCCATCGGAACTGCGGCGCAGACCTTGACTGTAAAAAATGCGTGTAATTTGCTTATTTTTTTAGCTTGTGCCCCAGTTTTATATCTCTTGCAGATGAGAATGAGATGACAGGCTGCTCTTTTTTGAAAAGATCATTTTTTGTTTAGTTTTTTTTCTTTGCGGGGTATTTTTTGTTTAGATTAGAAGAGCTTTTGTTAAGAGACGCTATTAGTGGGAAGAGCATTTGGCTAGCTGCGAGCGTGAGCCGTAAGGTAGAGCAAATTGCACCGCTGGTGATTGATGCCTCTTCAATTGAGAGGGGCTTTGCCTGAGAGACGCCCCGTTCCATATTCCAGGCTCCGGAAGTAAAACAAGTGACACCTCTAACAAGGCAACACACAATTCGAAGAGCAAGCTTGCTACCGGGCTCCTTGTAGAGAAGCCATCCCTAGTGTATTACACCGTCAAGCATGTCCTTTTAGAGAAAAGGCATGAGCCCGACTTTATAAATAAAGCCACCAGACAGATTAACAATCATCACAACACCCCAAGTTCAACAGCCACCCAAGGCCAAATGAGAAGCAAAGTGTGAGATACAGGGCACGCAGGCCGGACAAGCAAAAACTCTGAGAGAAAGGAAGATAGCAGCCATTGCCGTAGACCACCAAGAGGTTAGACATCAGGCTCCTGCCGCGAAAGGGAAGATGCCGATGCCCAAATCTTAGATAGGAGCAAGTCGAAGTAGTCTTTGTCTTCAGGCTTAGTCAATAATCTCCACTGCTGCAGGAACATGCAAGCTTTATATAAGCAATCATCAGGTTTAGCAGGAAAAATGTGTTCAGTGGTAAACTTGTTCCTTGTAGTCCACAAGGCCCTACAGATCGCCGCGAGCCCAATCAAGAACAACCGTTTCGTAACACCGACCACAAGGATGGCGAGGGTCCGGAGCTCAGAAAAAGAAGTAGGAGGCCAAGACACCTGCAACCAAGATCTAAAGCAGCACCAGATCAGTTTAGCCAAGACACAATTGAAAAAGATATGATTGGTATCCTCCAAAGCATCACACAGGACACAACGGTCCGAACCCGGGCCATTGCATTTCCGAATCTGACCAGCCGCCGGGAGGCGGCCCCTGAAAGCTCGTCACATGAAGATTTTAATCATAGGAGGAATACGCGAACACCAAATCTGACAAAACTGATTCGTAGGTGTGCCAACAATAAGCTTGGAATAAAGGGACTTAACAGAGAAGCAACCCGAAGCAGAGTGTGGCCAGACCACCGAGTCCTCCGCCTCCGAGAGCATTCGAAAAAGGGCAGCAAGATGCTGCCATTGAACCAACTCTTCAGGAGACATCGAGCGTCGGAAGGACAAGTTCCAATTATCACCCGCAAGCTCCGCGATGGAGATCTCAGGCTTAGGACAAAAGGAAAACAACAGAGAGTAGAATCCCCACACCACCAGTCAAGCAAAAAACGGGTCGAGGCACCATTACCCACAAAAAATTTGACATTGTCCTTGAAAAGAGGACATATCTTAACCAAATCCTTCCAGAACTGCGACCCCCCCTAGGGGAGGCAAACATAGGATTAGAGGAGGGGAAGTATTTCTCCTTGAGAATAGAGAACCAAAGGGAGTTCCGCTTTCAAATTGCGAGACTTAAGATCATCGACAATCTCGTGAAGGCAAAGAATCCCATCAAGGATAAATCTTCCTTTAAAGAAGGCAGATTGAAAAGGGCTAAGCGTACAATGCGCAACAGGAGACAGACGTGTGGCAAAACCCTTGGCAGGAAATTTTGCCATATTATTGATAAGGGCAATCTGCCTAAATTGGGAGATCAGCTCCACGCCCTTAACCTTGGGGATGAGGGAAATAACAGCGTAGTTTAGGCGGGAGATATCCACCATCCCAAGAGAGGACCCTTGAATGATGCTACATACAAGGGCCTTAAGCTGTGGCTAGAATTTCTTAAAGAAGGGGATGGAAAAACCATTAGGGCCCGACGCAGCGTTTGGATTAGCAGACTTAATAACCTCCCAAATCTCCTCATCAGAAAGAGGCAGGATTAAGGATTAAGGCATCATTCTCAGCAGGGAGAAATTCTAGAAGGAGCGCCCCATAAGCAATGAGAGATAGACATACCAGACTCCGGCCTAGAAGCATAGAGGGAAAAGAAGAAATCAACCACATGTTCCAAAATTTGAGCCTGATTAGAGACCTTCATCCAATTAATGATTAAACTATCCAGAGCACATCTCCATCTACCATTAGCAATCGAAAAAATATAAGCCGTGGGGGCGTCACCCTTCAAAGTCCAATTCAAAGTACCCCTTTGGCGCCAATAAATCTCTGACTGCTGATGCAAAAGCATAAGGGCCTCTTCGAGACTATATCATGAGCCCCACTCCCCCTCAGACATACCCGGCCCGTCAGCCTGCGCGTCAAGGCTCGCTATCTGGGCCTCCAGAGAGCCCTTCTTGCGGCGAGCCCCCGTCGCCCTGTTGCGCGACCAACCACGCAGAAATTTGCGAAGAGCGTAGGAGCACCTGTGCCAGTCATCCATGGGCCCGAAGGAATGCCGGAAGGAAGAAAGCAACCAAGATATTTTCGTAGTTAACAAATCTGGGAAACCTTCAACAAGAAGCCATGAAGCACCGAACTGAAATCACGAAGAAATAATAGTATAATCCAAACCAGCGTCGAGAATAAGAGGCGCATGGTCCGAACCCACAATGGACTTGACTCTCACGGAAGTGCCGGAAAAAGGGAATCCCAGTTCGGGCAAATAAAAACACGGTCAAGCACCGACCGGATAGGGTTAGACCGACGATTCGTCCATAGTTCCTAGGATAGGCTCCCATCCTAGGAAGTTCTCGGAGAGCGCAATCACGGATGAAAGCATTGAAAGCATCAGCCAGGGGCCAAGCAAAATTGTTAGAGCTCTTATCCGCAGGGGATGGGAGAAGGTTAAAGTCCCCCCCCCCAACCAGCAGAGGAAGCGCACATGCATCAATTTTGGACGCGATCTCATCAGAAACAGGGAACACAAAGAGTGATCTACAGGTCCGTAGACAACCATGATTTCCCATAAGCGATTTAAACTTCGATGGTGCACCACCGTGCTAGCCCAGAAAACGCCATGATCAAAGGTCACAAAATCAAACATGTCGTGCTTGGTGCCCAGGAGAATCCCACCAGAATGCTTCGAAGAAGGAAGGAAGTTCCAATCAAATTTTTCCATCCCTGCAACTGTGGAGGGCTCATTGGGGGAGAAGGATTCCTTAAAATTCTCTACAAGCCCAATAATATCATTGTTATCATCTCTAACTACATCACTAATTTGGTCGCAGCGCCTCCTAGCACCGAAACCTCTAATATTCCAGAAGAGGGCTCTCATTTGAAAGACAGGTTTATGATACGGAGGCTCGACCTACAGGGGGCAACGTGGGATTTGGCACGCTTAGAGATAGCCCGCTTGGAAGGTGGAGGGGGCGACTGGCCACTACCAGTAACACCGTCATCCATACTCGCCGAGGTTCCAGTGATCCCATTCGCCACAACCAAATCTTTATCCTTCGCAATGGCCGCCTGGGCCATCTCATTAGCACGAATAATGGAAAGAACAGTAGACGGAGATCCAATATCCCCATCAATGGAAACCCCCATGTCCTCAAGCACATGCAATAAATTATCATCGGATAGAGAGGGCAACACTAGCCTAATAGGGGAGGAAGGAAGGGAGGGAGGGGGAGAGAGAGGAATACTTGAAGGCGGAAGGTCTCTGGCCGCAGCCTGCCGCTCCGCACGCGCCACCACAGACTACCCCCCCGGAGTCACGCACCAGTCTGCCCTTGCGGGCCATGGAGGTGGGCGTGCGGATGAACAGTGAAGGAGCTGAAGGCACTACTAGGAAAAGGGCTATAGATGATATATATACTAATGGCGCACCAGACAAGTAGTGCGCCACTACTATATAGAAGTGGCGCACCATGTGCAGGTGTGCCATTAGTGTGGACACTAATGGCGCATCACACACTCGGTGCGCCATTACTATTTTTTTTTTTTGCAAAAGTACTAATGGCGCACCGGAGCAGAGTGCGCCATTACTAGTTTAACTAGTAATGACGGACCACTCACCCAGTGCGTCACTACTATATTTTTTTTGCAAAGCTACTAATGGCGCACCACCAGCTGATGCGTCATTAGTAACCAGGGTTACTAATGACGCATTTGTAGATGGTGCGCCACTACTATTTTTTTTCAAAACTACTAATGGCGCACCACCAGCTGATGCGCCATTAGTAACCAGGGTTACTAATGGCGCACCCCTGGGGATGCGCCATTGCTATCACCCCCCGCTATAATCCCCATGCCAGTCCCCGCGCTATGTGGAGAGGACCTGGGAGTGAAATGCATGGTTGGTCCATTAACTCGACTTAAAAGCACACTTTAGGCCATCAACTCAAAATGTGCACAGTTTAGGCCATGAACTCATTTATAAGCACACTTTAGGCCAGGAAAACGTTTTGCCGGGCTAATCCTGCACACATGGCCGCCACATCGGCTCAGCCTGTACCAGATCTGTAACACTTAGCTTTCTTAGGGTCTTTACAGAAAAATGCGCATAACTGGAATCCCGCGCTAATCACGGCTGGACCAAACCGTTCCTCTCTCGTACATGTACTCTTCCGTGGTGGGCGAGGAGCAGGGCGATCTACGGCGACATAAGGCCGCTCGACGCCGACAAGCCGTGGATGGCTCGGCTGCGTGAGAAAACTGATCCTCCACCTTTATATGGTATGATCTTCCTCTCCTCTTCTCTCTTGCCTCTGTGTCTTGTATCATGGAATTGGGCATGTGAGATCATTGACCACTGAAATATTTTTCGATGGATTGATGCCAAATTTCTGTATGGAGTTTAATTAGTAAGCATGGCTACCGTTTTGTTTCTATATGTGCTGATCTAAGGGGAAACCCTAAACCCTTACACTCTGTTTGAACTGAATATATATGAGACCAAAAAGCCTGAACCCTTACACTTGTTCCTATGTGTTAAAATCTGCTCTGGATAGATGGAAGAACAGATCATATTTAGTGCACAAACTGAACCATGACACTTTGCTTTAACTGAATATTATGTCAAAAAGAACTGAACCCTTACACTTGTTCCTATGTGTTAAAATTTGCTCTGGATAGATGGAAGAACAGATCAGTGCACAAACTGAACCATGACACTTTGCTTTAACTGAATATTATGTCAAAAAGAACTGAACCCTTACACTTGTTCCTATATGTTAAAATCTGCTCTGGATAGATGGAAGAACAGATAATATTCAGTGCACAAACTGAACCATGACACTTTGCTTTAACTGAATATTATGTCAAAAAGAACTGAACCTTCACACACATCGTTCCTATGTATGAAAACCTGATGTGTATACGTGGAAGGGTTCAGTTTCAGAAAACTGAACCTTTACACTGTGTGTATTGTAGGCTATATTTAAGTGCAGAAAATTAATATATTGTTTGTTAAAGTGCAGAAGCTGAAGCTTTACTCTGTGTTTGTGCACTGTAGGTCTGTACGATCAAGTGTTCACTATTGAGGTTCATCATGGTGGATTTTTCTGTGGTTTGGGAAGCAACAAAACATATATTGATGACAAAATTGACTTCTTTGACAATTGTGTTGTTCAGGACTGGTCAGTACTTTATATTGTGGATTTGATGGAGAAATTGGGCTATCCCGATAGTACCAAGTACAAGGTTTATTGGTTGCTGCCTGGTCAAAGAATTGTCGATGGTATTTTCTTTGTGTGTGCTGATGGTGACCTTCAGAAGCTCATATCTACACTGCCCAAGGATAGCAATGTAGTTCTTTTTTTGGATCTAATGTATGTGATTGATAATAGCATATGGGATGATGTGCTCATAGAATCAAATGCTCCAGAATTGCCTAGTGTCATTATGAGTCCATGCAAGAGTGCAGAGCAGTTTTCGGGGCAGCCAGAGGAGGATATCACTGCCAAGATGAATGAGAAGCTGGATAGATTGCATAAATTAAAGAGTTTGAAGGAAGATGACAGTGATAGTGACAGGCTTGATTCAGATGCAGATTTTTTGACAGCGACAATGACCCACTTGATGGGGATGACGATATGTTTGCTGCCTTTGTAGATCAAGATGTGAGAGATTCAATGATCCCTGACAAAGGCAAAGAAGAAGTTCAAGGCAACGAGGTCGAGAAGGACAAGGATAAGAAGAATAAAAGGAAGAGGGAAGATTCTGATGGTGAGCTTGAATTACCAGATTCTGAAGATGAGAACTTCAAGTTCAAGTTCAAGTCCTTTGTTGCAATTGACATGGAAGAACCCGAGTTTAAGGTCGGAATGTTCTTTTCAACTGTCGAGCAGTTGCGAGAAGCAATCGATCAATATAGCATAAAAAACAGAGTGCCTATGAAGAAGATCAGGAATACTAGAACTAGGGTCGAGGTGATATGCATTGAAGATTGTCCCTGGTACTTGTATGTAACACATGACAGCAGGTCCAAGAGTTTGCTTGTCAAAAGATATATCAATGAGCACACGTGCAGCAAAGAGTGGGCTATCAAGGCAATGACGACTCCATATATTGCCAAAAAATATCTTGAAGAGATTAGAGATAATGAGACGATTGATGCACAGTCATTGGGCAAAAAAGTGCAAAAGGATTACAACTTGGCTCCAGGAAGAATGAAACTACAAAGGGCCAAAAAAGAGCACTCACTGTTATTAGAGGTGATGAGGAGAAGCAATATAGTTTGCTATGGGATTATGCAAAGGAGATAAGGAGATCAAACCCGGGCAGTAGTGTATTTCTAAACCTAGAAGCTAATGGTTTGTTCTAGACAATCTACTTCTCACTTGATGCTTGTAAGAGGGGTTTTTTAGAGGGTTGCAGGCCTCTACTATTCTTTGATGGTTGTCACTTAAAAACAAGGCACGGTGGTGTGATGTTGACAACAATAGGGATTGACCCTAATGATTGTAATTTTCCAATTGCAATGGCAGTTGTGGATGGGGAGAATAAGAACAGCTGGAAATGGTTTATGAACACCCTAAAGCAGGACTTGAACATCACCAACTCTGCAGCATATACCATCATGTCAGATAAGCAGAAAGGGTTGATACTAGCAGTAGAAGAGGAATTTCCAGACTCTGCACATAGGTTCTTTGTAAGACATCTGTACCAGAACTTCAACATGACTCACAAGGGGGAAGTTCTCAAGGATCAACTTTGGGCTTGCGCTAGATCTAGCAATACACCACAATATGAATGGAACATGGATAAACTCAAGTTGTTGAGTCCAGAAGCACATGCATGGCTTGATCGGCACCCACCAGACCAATGGTGTAGAGCTTTCTTTGATTGTTTCTGCAAGAGTGACACAGTCATGAATAATCATTGTGAAGTGTTTAACAAGTAAGCTACTAAACCTATATGTGTTCATGTTTCTACTATTCATGTTATTTCTAGTAATTTATGTTCTTCATTACATGTCCACATAGATACATACTCGATGCTAGAGAGCTTCCTATTCTTAGTATGTGGGAAAAGATAAGGTTGCAGCTGATGCATAGAATGGTTGAGTATGCAAGGATTTGTGAGAATAAATGGACTGGTAACATATGCCCCAAAGTCATGGACAAACTGCAAAAGAATGTGGAATATGCAAAAAAATTGTTTTCCTCACAAATCTGGGCATGGAGTGTATGAAGTCATGAGCAAACAATTCAGCTATGAGGTAAATATGCTGAAAAATAGTTGCAACTGCAGGAGATGGAAACTAACAGGCATTCCATGTTCTCATGCAATTGCTTGCATGAGAGAGGAGAGAATAAAGCCCGAGGCACGGATAGCATCTTGTTATGCAAGAGACAAATATATGAAAGCTTATGGCCACACTATTTGGCCAGTTAGGGACAAAAGTTTCTGGGAGAAGACAAATGCAAGGGAAGTGGGAGCACCATTGTACAAGAAGAAAGTTGGACAAAAAGCAAATAAAAGGAGAGAACACCCATCAGAGAAAGAAGAAGGTACACGACTGAGCGAGCATGGTGTGAAGATGCATTGTAGCCATTGTAGAGATCCTAACCACAAGAGTCCAAGTTGCCCTATCCTACACCCAGAACTGAAACTTCAACCACAAAGAAGAAACAATGAAGAAGATATTAATGATCCATCTATTTTAGAGGTAAAAAGGAGAATTTCTTGTTATTCCTTACACCTAAGTAAATTATTCAAATCTTTACACCTAATCTTGCTTTATTATTTTCAGCACATTGTTCCTCAACAGGGCATTCCTGAATTAATCCCAACACAATGCAGTGCAACTCTAGTAGATGATATGATGGTTGAAGAAGTACATATATTATTCTCAACAAATTGCTTTGTAATCCTTTTCAATTGTTGCTTCTCACTAATCCTTACATTATTACTTGTTCAGATCAATGAGTTAGAGAATATGCATGTCAGAAGGAAAGGTCCACTGCCTAGCAATGCTTTTGTTCAAGAGCACATAAATAGCATTCCTGTACCAAGGACAACAACAGCAACAAGGGGAGGAGTAGCTGTAGCAAGGAGGAGAGGAAAGGGAAGAGGAAGGGCAACTAGCTCTGCTGCAACTACTTCTACAGTTGACGATGTTCTGCCAACAAGCAGAGGGAGAGCAAGAGTGGGAGGCACTAGAAGGAGAGCTAGTAGACGCAGGGTAACTCAAGGCACTTCTGTAGTTGATGATGCTATAGGGCCAAGTGGTGCTGCTTCAAACATGCGAGAAGATGTCCCAAGAGCAAACACAAGAAGACCAAGAAGTGGAGCAACAAGAGATGGTGCAGCCATAGAGAGAGGGAGAAGTTTAAAACATGGCAGATTGTACCACTTGCTCTTTGGGTCTAACTAGTTAATTTCCTGGTTTATGTCATGCTTATGAAATTTGAAGATTTGGTTATGATGGTTTTTGGAACTATGTAGTTGTGATATGAACTTGAAGGCCTTTTGGAACTATATAGCAGTGTGATATTTATTTCCTCAAGCAAGCTTATGAGCATAATCATGTGCACTGTGGTGTTATATTTGTCAAGAATCTGCATCTTACGTATACTGCCATGTATAACTATAACTGTGATTTTCATTCTCTGAATATATATACCAATTCGAACGAAACAGACACTATTGTCCAACTTTATTCTTAATTCATACTAGTTAAGAGATACATTACACAGTGATACATAGAAATTGGGCATAACATCTCGCTGTCCAAACACCCTCTTATTCATACTAAGAAAAAGAACAAAAGACAGAAAACTAAGAAGACCCTAATAATGTTCTTCAGGACACTACATAGCTGCAGCAGTGTATCCTTCCAGGCTCAAAAACGTCAGTCTTCAAATGACCACCACCATCAGTTTCTTGTGACATGAGCACTAGCACTCTGCTCTTTGACATTAGCAGTACAATTTGGCCAACCTGAACAAAATGAAAGGTTCAGAATTTTGCCAACCTGAATAACAGCTTTTGCCAACCTGAGACATACAACGAAAAGGTTCAGAACTTTGCATAACCTAAAGAAAAAAATAGATCAACGCCGGCGCCAGTGTGTGCATCGATCCGCTACCGGGGCCACCCTTGTGGGCTAGTGACAAGGCACCGGCCAGGCTCGCTTCGTCCGAGCAGGCTGCCCACGTGCCCAGTACGTCGCTCGCCATGGCTTCCGGAGCCGCGGTTGCCGCCCGTCGCCCACCGCCGCCTTTAGCACATGCGCTACCACCGCCACCCGAGTCGCCACTTCTTTTCTTTCTCTGCGGCTGATGCGGCGACGCGCTCGACGGCGGTGACGGCTGCAGCGTGGACAATATGTTAGGAAATTGGGAAAAACTTGTTCGTGAGAGATTTTTGCAGATGCGTCCACTTTGCGGAAAGCCCCCTGGGAAAGCTGAATCTCGAAGGTGTGGTACAGGCTGAGCCGATGTGGCGGCCACGTGTGCAAGATTAGCCCAGCAAAACGTTTTCGTGGCCTAAAGTGTGCTCATAAATGAGTTCATGGCCTAAACTATGCACATTTTGAGTTGATGGCCTAAAGTGTGCTTTTAAGTCGAGTTAATGGACCAAACATGCATTTCACTCAGGACCTGGCCGTCACTCTCCTCTTCCTGCAGCCTCGTCTCCCTCCAAACCCTAGCCCCGCACGCCGCCGGTCACGCTGCTCAGCCTCGTCTCCGTCCGGCAGCCAGGTTCATCCTCCTCTCCTCCGCTCCGCTCCGCTCTTTTCTCGTCCGTCCCCAACCTTCTGCGCCACCGTCGGCCGCAAGGCAAACGAATCAGGCACGCGGGTTTTCTCCAGTTGGGTTGGTTTAGATCGTGGGAGGTAGGCGTCAATGGAGGCAGATTGATGCGGATTTTCTCGCCCTGGGGGGTTCGAGGGGGCCTCTCCGGATTGGATTGGCGTGTGTGATGGATCCCAAAATGCTTACATGCGCTCCTACTGTTGTGTTAGTGGTACGCCATCATGGTCATGTGAATGTTGTTCAAATCATTTTATTCTTGCCAATCTTTACGTGTGTGCTTGCTTTGGATCGTAGCAATGGACTAGTCCGGGTGTCTTTTCGCTTGCTTTGGATCGTAGCAATGGACTAGTCCGGGTGTCTTTTCGTTTGGGAAAATACATAGCGTTGCTCGAGCTTTTATCTCGTTCTTACTTTTGAAAAGCTGCTGGAGGCAGTAACCCCTGACCAAACCCTTTGTGCTTGAATTGATGCTTCCCAGGCCTAATTCCGCGTGTAAATGACTTCCTTTTCTTCTAGTTTTACTTCACTCGGTATCCAATTTCTGTAGTTCTGCCTATTTCTTTACTGTGCCTGAGCTTCTGTGTTTAGACTGAATTATGATAGGTTCTCTAGACTCATATTGAAGCAATTTTAATGTTGGAGTTTGTATGTAGTAAGAGGGAAAGACAAATATGGTTGGACTGAGCTTGTTTTGACTCTCTTGATGCGTGCAGTTTGTGATATACTTCTGCTGCTGATTGTCTGGTCTGACGTCTGAACCTCATGGAGACCGTTTCGACGAATGAGGACACGGGCAAGGGGGCGATGTGGGAGCTGGAGAAGAGCCTTGATCAGCCCATGGACGCAGAGGCCGGGAGACTGAGGAACATGTACAGAGAAAATGTTTGCTGCTATCATCATCCAAGTATTTGTCAGTTTTCTATATATCTGAAGCTTAGCCAGTAGGATACAGAACTAATGTGATGCGTTAAGAACATGGCTTTACCACTGAGCATCACAGTTCTGTGTTCTGTAGCACATTCTTTTCAGCATTGCATTCTCCCTGATAGTTATCCATGTGCATGGATTTTTAGACATTGCCTAAGATGCAAAGCTATTTGGTGTCCTTACTCTGAATTTATGAAAAATGAATAGATGAAGTATGCTAGTAAGTAAGTGATTTTGTTTTTGCCCTGTTTTCCCCTCTTGTATGTGCAGGCCTACCCAACAATTTTGATGCTACAACTAGCTTTCCAAAGCCTTGGTGTGGTGTTTGCAGATTTAGGCACATCGCCCCTTTATGTTTTCTACAATATCTTTCCTAACGAGATTGAAGACACGGAGCAAATTATTGGGGCACTCTCGCTTATTATCTATTACCCGCCAGAGTACCGACCTATCAATGTGTTTGTGAATTTCTACTCTGGTAAGAGGTCTTCCTTTAGTTTTACCCGTTTGATACCTTCGTGACACTGGAATACTCTCTATCTGCATTCCATCGTCCAAGCTTGAAAATAGGTCTACTCTTTTGTTCTTTTTGTTTTTGCAAGTAATCATGCTTTTATCCGAGGAAAACGGTAAGTTGACTCTCATAATGGCTATATTGTTTTGGGCTTTATACAAGGAATTGTTTTTCTCCATCTTTTCGGTTTCGACATGCAGATGCTCTGATGTACATTAGCTAGTATTCTTGAGAAGTTAAATGAATAAAAGTATCGTCATTGCCCGCATCTGATGGGAGCGCAATGCCGTCTCCTTGCCTACCTGGGTTCAATCCCTGTGTGGGCAGATTATATCTCTTCTATACTCTAGTAACTGCTACTGTCTACTGTGTAGCTATGCAATTCATGCCTTGACAGTCACCAAATCATCTGAACTGTTTTCCAGTGTCTTAAAAATTCGCTTAGTATGCCTAGGTACATATATCACAGTTAATGAAATGCATATGTTATCTTTTCTTTTTGTAGAACCCGAATACAAGTTCAAAGTAGAGAGAGACAACTTTTTCCCTGAACCGACGGTAAGCAAGTTCTTATTTCAGATGTCCTTGTGTGCAGAATGCTATAACAATGCTTGGGGTTTCATAAATGTGGCATGTAAGGACTTATCATGGATACCATGCATGCAGGTTGACGGTGGTGTTATAGGGTTTAAAATAAAGGTTGCTGGGGAGTATCTGTCTATTAGTTATAAGAAAAGTTTTTTTTCAATGGTGAGTCAGACTGCATGCATGAGTTTCCTCCTTGTTTTTCCATTAACCGTCAGTTGTTGGTGCTAGCCATTAAGACTTGCTCGTGCCCTTTCATTCCAGGTGAACTCCGCGTTCAATGGGAAGCGCAAGATGCTTCAGAAATCACTTCAACACCTATATTCTTTTGTTGAAATCGAGGCCGCTCTTACCAATATCGGTCTTCCGCCTACAGTAAGCTCTCCCTCCATCCATCCATCCTCGCTCGTGCACTAAATTCATTATTGCTGCAGGCTAGACCGTCGGAACTGATGATGGATGATTTCGTGAGGTTGCACAATCACCTGGGAAAAGTATGACCACCCCTGCATTCAAAATGTGTATGGAATCATCTTATTGGTTTGCTCGCTGGACTATGCATGCCGCTGAAGTGATTTTGTTCCCAGCCAGAGGGTACTGCAACTTGCAGGTAAATCATACACATAAAATATGGCAAGTGGATTGGCTCAAGATATTGTTCTTTAACCTGATACAACAGATAATTCTCCAAATCATTTCAGATCATCCTTGCTGACAGTGACCACCTAGTATTCTTCAGCAGTCCCACAGCCTTCACCACAACATAATTGGTGGCACAACTTCAGCCCACGGTGTCCTTGCATGGATGACCATAGTGATTGTGCTATAAGTTCAAAACCAATGATAATGTGCAGGGCATGATTTGCTCGCACAAGAATTGCAGTTCTTCTCCTTATGGTAGATAGCATCCCTGCAAGAGGGAATATACGCGGGCGTTGCATGTGTATAATTTACTGCAACTATCTATCCTCTTGTACTAATCTTCGCAAGTTGGAGGCGGAAATGTAGAGATCAAATATCCTCTTGTACATTTCTGACATGGCATTGTTGACGATTTCCCGTCCTCTTCCCCCCTGTCAATATGAGTTTCTAAGGGGAAAGCATTATTTCTACAGATAACTTACCAATATTGATCCCTGCAAGTGCACCTTGTATACAATTTTTTCTATTTATGCCTATTAGTTTAGGAGAAAAGCACAACTTGGTGCACTATTTAAATTGTTTTATGATTCACAATATGTGCATGATGTCGAAAATAATTGGTCTTTATTTGAAATCAGTAAGAAGTTGTCTATCTTATAGATTAAATACATTTTCATAAACACTGGTTAGAAATTGTTGGAAATATGCCCTAGAGGCAATAATAAAATGGTTATTATCATATTTCCTTGTTCATGATAATTGTCTATTGTTCATGCTATAATTGTATTAACAGGAAACAATAATACATGTGTGAATAAATAGATCACAATGTGTCCCTAGCAAGCCTCTAGTTGGCTAGCTCGTTAGTCAATAGATGATCATGGTTTCCTGATCATGGGCATTAGATGTCATTGATAACGGGATCACATCATTGGGAGAATGATGTGATGGACAAGACCCAATCCTAAGCCTAGCACTAGATCGTATTGTTCGTATGCTAATGCTTTTCTAATGTCAAGTATCTTTTGCTTCGACCGTGAGATTGTGCAACTCCCGGATACCGTAGGAGTGCTTTGGGTGTATCAAACGTCACAACGTAACTGGGTGACTATAAAGGTGCACTACGGGTACCTCCGAAAGTGTCTGTTGGGTTGGCACGAATCGAGATCGGGATTTGTCACTCCGTGTGACGGAGAGGTATCTCTGGGCCCACTCGGTAGAACATCATCATGAGCTCAATGTGACTAAGGAGTTAGTCACACGATGACGTGCTACGGAACGAGTAAAGAGACTTACCGGTAACGAGATTGAACAAGGTATAGGAATACCGACGATCGAATCTCGAGCAAGTTCTATACCGACAGACAAAGGGAATCGTATACGGGATTGATTGAATCCTTGACATCGTGGTTCATCCGATGAGATCATCGTGGAGCAAGTGGGAGCCACCATGGGTATCCAGACCCCGCTGATGGTTATTGGCCAGAGAGGTGTCTCAGTCATGTCTGCCTGTCTCCCGAACCCGTAGGGTCTACACACTTAAGGTTCGATGACGCTAGGGTTATAGGGAATTGTTATACGAGGTTACCGAAAGTTGTTTGGAGTCCCGGATGAGATCCCGGACGTCACGAGGAGCTCCGGAATGGTCCGGAGGTAAAGATTGATATATACCGGAAGTGTTTCGGGCATCACCGGTAACGTACCGGGACCACCGGGACCACCGAAGGGGGGCAACGACCCCGGGAGGTAAGGTGGGCCAAGTGGGGGTGGGAACCAGCCCCTAGGTGGGCTGGTGCGCCTCCCCACTCAGCCCATTGCGCAAGGGAGAGAAAAGGGGGGCAAACCCTAAGCCAGGTGGGCCTAAGGCCCACCAGTGGGTGCGCCACCCCCTCCTCCCCCCTCTGGCCGCCGCACCACCCATCTGGGAGGGCTGCCGCACCCCCTAGGGTGGGAACCCTAGGGGTGGCACCCCCTCTCCCCTTCCCCTATATATAGTGGGCACTTTTGGCCATTGGAGAACACGGTTTTCCCTCTCTCTCGGCGCAGCCCTGCTCTTCTTCCTCCTCCTCTCTGCCGGTGCTTGGCGAAGCCCTGCCGGGAGACCTCGTCTCTCCATCGACACCACGCCGTCGTGTTGCTGGACTTCTTCCCCAACCTCTCCCTCCTCCTTGCTGGATCAAGGTGCGGGAGACGTCACCGGGCTGCACGTGTGTTGAGCGCGGAGGTGCCGTTGTTCGGCACTAGATCGGAATCGCTGCGAGTACGACTCCATCAACCGCGTTCTAGCAACGCTTCCGCTTAGCGATCTTCAAAGGTATGAAGATGCTCTTACCCCTCTCTTGTTGCTGGTCTCTCCATAGGAAGATCTGAACATGCGTAGGAAAATTTTGAATTTATGCTATGTTCACCAAGAGTGGCATCCGAGCCAGGTTTTCTATGCGTAGATTCTATGCACGAGTAGAACACAAAAGTTGTGGGCGATGATTTTTCAATTTGCTTGCCGTTACTAGTCTTATTCTTTTACGGCGGTATTGTGGGATGAAGCGGCCCGGACCGACCTTACACGTACGCTTACGTGAGACTGGTTCCACCGACAGACATGCACATCGTGCATAAAGGTGGCTAGCGGGTGTCTGTCTCTCCTACTCTAGTCGGATTGGATTTGATGAAAAGGGTCCTTATGAAGGGTAAATAGCTTTGGCATATCATCGTCGTGGCTGTCACGTAGGTAAGAAGGCGTTCTTGCTAGAAACCCAAATCAGCCACGTAAAACTTGCAACAACAATTAGAGGACGTCTAACTTGTTTTTGCAGGGTTTGACATGTGATGTGATATGGCCAAAGTTGTGATGTTGCATGTATGATGTATGAGATGATCATGTTATTGTAATAGGTTTCACGACTTGCATGTCGATGAGTATGACAACTGCCAGGAGCCATAGGAGTTGTCTTAATTTATTGTATGAGATGCAACGCCATGTGCTTACTACTTTTACTTCATTGCTAACAGTTAGCTATAGTAGTAGTGATAGTAGTAGTTGGCGTGACGACTTCACGGAGACACGATGATGGAGATCATGATGATGGAGATCATGGTGTCACGCCGGTGACGATGATGATCATGCGATGCCTGAAGATGGAGATCGAAAGAGCAAAGATGATAATGGCCATATCATGTCACTATATGATTGCATTGTGATGTTTATCATGTTTTACATCTTATTGCTTAAAATGACGGTAGCATAATAAGATGATCCCTCTTAAAATTTCGAGAACGTATTCCCCTAAGTGTGCACTGTTGCGAAGGTTCGTTGTCTCGAAGCACCACGTGATGATCGGGTGTGATAGATTCTAACGTTCGCAAACAACGGGTGTAAGCCAGATTTACACACGCGAAACACCTAGGTTGACTCGACGAGCTTAGCATGTACAGACATGACCTCGAATACAAGAGACCGAAAGGTCGAACATGAATCGTATGGTTGAATACGATCAACATGAAGTTGCTCACCATGGTGACTAGTCCGTCTCACGTGATGATCGGACACGGGTTAGTCAACATGGATCATGTATCACTTAGATGACTAGAGGGATGTCGATTTAAGTGGGAGTTCATACTTAATTTGATTAAATGAACTTAATTGTCATGAACTTAGTCTAAAAGTTGTCTTTATAAATATTGTAGATGTCCAACGTCAACCTCAACTTCAACCCATTCCTAGAGAAAAACAAGCTGAAAGATGATGGTAGCAACTATGCGGACTGGGTTCGCAACCTGAAGCTCATCCTTGAAGCAGCTAAAAAGGCTTATGTCCTTAATGCGCCGCTAGGTGACCCTCCCGCTCCCGCAGCATCCCAAGACATTCTGAACGTCTGGCAAGCGCGGAGTGATGACTACTCTCTGGTCAGGTGTGGCATGTTATACAGTTTAGAAACGGGGCTCCAAAGGCGTTTTGAGCAACACGGGGCATATGAGATGTTCCAGGAGCTGAAGCTAGTTTTTCAAGCTCATGCCCGTGTCGAGAGATATGAAGTCTCCGACAAGTTCTTCAGCTGTAAGATGGAGGAGAACAGTTCTGTCAGTGAGCACATACTCAAAATGTCTGGATTACACGGTCGTCTGACTTCACTTGGAGTCGAACTTCCGGATGATGCTATCATTGAAAGAATCCTCCAGTCTCTCCCACCAAGCTAAAAAGGCTTTGTGCTTAACTACAACATGCAAGGGATGGAGAAAACCATTCCCGAGTTGTACTCGATGCTCAAATCTGCAGAAGTAGAAATCAAGAAAGAGCATCAAGTGTTGATGGTCAACAAGACCACTAGTTTCAAGAAAGGCAAGGGTAAGAAGAACTTCAAGAAAGACGGCAAAGCTGTTGCCGCACCCGGTAAGCCAGATGCCGGGAAGAAGAAAAAGAACGGACCCAAGCCTGAGACTGAGTGCTTCTATTGCAAGGGAAAGGGTCACTGGAAGCGGAACTGCCCCAAATACTTAGCGGACAAGAAGGCCGGCAACGTTAAAGGTATATGTGATATACATGTTATTGATGTGTACCTTACCAGCGCTCGTAGTAGCTTTTGGGTATTTGATACCGGTGCTGTTGCTCACATTTGCAACTCAAAGCAGGAACTGCGGAATAAGCGGAGACTGGCCAAGGACGAGGTGACGATGCGCGTCGGGAATGGTTCAAAGGTCGATGTGATCGCCGTCGGCACACTACCTCTACATCTACCGTCGGGATTAGTTTTAAACCTTAATAATTGTTATTTAGTACCAGCTTTAAGCATGAACATTGTATCAGGGTCTTGCTTAATGCGAGACGGCTACTCATTTAAGTCAGAGAATAATGGTTGTTCTATTTATATGAGTGATATGTTTTATGGTCATGCTCCGCTGGTGAATGATTTATTCTTGATGAATCTCGATCGTGATGTTATACATATTCATAGTGTGAGTACCAAAAGATGCAAAGTTGATAATGATAGTCCCACATACTTGTGGCACTGCCGCCTTGGTCATATCGGCGTTAAGCGCATGAAGAAGCTCCATACTGATGGACTATTAGAGTCTCTTGACTTTGAATCATTTGACACATGCGAACCGTGCCTCATGGGCAAGATGACTAAGACTCCATTCTCAGGTATAATGGAGAGAGCAACCGACTTATTGGAAATAATACATACTGATGTGTGTGGTCCAATGAACGTTGAAGCTCGCGGTGGTTATCGTTATGTTCTCACTCTCACCGATGATTTGAGTAGCTATGGGTATATCTACTTGATGAAGCACAAATCTGAGACGTTTGAAAAGTTCAAGGAATTTCAGAGTGAGGTTGAGAATCAACGTGACAGAAAAATTAAATGTCTACGATCTGATTGTGGAGGAGAATATTTGAGTCACGAGTTTGGCACAAACCTAAGGAAATGTGGAATCGTTTCACAATTGACGCCGCCTGGCACACTGCAGGGCAACAGAGTGTCTGAACGTCGTAATCGCACTTTATTAGATATGGTACGATCTATGATGTCTCTCACCGACTTACCGCTATCATTTTGGGGATACGCATTAGAAACTGCAGCATTCACTTTAAATAGGGCACCGTCTAAATCCGTTGAGACGACACCGTATGAACTATGGTTTGGCAAGAAACCTAAGTTGTCGTTTCTTAAAGTTTGGGGCTGCGATGCTTATGTGAAGAAACTTCAACCAGAAAAGCTCGAACCCAAAGCGGAGAAATGCGTATTCATAGGATACCCTAAGGAAACTATTGGGTATACCTTCTATCTTAAATCCCAATGTAAAACCTTTGTTGCCAAGAACGGATCCTTTCTAGAGAAAGAGTTTCTCTCGAAAGAAGTAAGTGGGAGGAAGGTAGAACTTGATGAGGTAATTACACCCCCTCTCGAACAGGAAAGTAGCGCAGCGCAGGAAGTTGTTCCTGTGGCGCCTACACCGACTGAAGAGGAAGTTAATGATGATGATCATGAAGCTTCGGATCAAGTTACTACTGAACCATGAAGGTCCACAAGGGTACGCTCCGCACCAGAGTGGTACGGCAACCCTGTGATGGAAATCATGTTGTTAGACAACGGTGAACCTTCGAACTATGAAGAAGCGATGGCGGGCCCGGATTCCAACAAATGGCTTGAGGCCATGAAATCCGAGATAGGATCCATGTATGAGAACAAAGTATGGACTTTGGTGGACTTGCCCGATGACCGGCGAGCCATAGAAAATAAATGGATCTTCAAGAAGAAGACTGATGCAAACGGTAATGTAACCGTTTACAAAGCTCGACTTGTCGCAAAGGGTTTTCGACAAATTCAAGGAGTTGACTACGAAGAGACTTTCTCTCCCGTAGCGAAGCTAAAATCAGTCCGAATCATGTTAGCAATTGCCGCCTTTTATGATTATGAAATTTGGCAAATGGACGTCAAAACAGCGTTCCTTAACGGGAACCTTAAGGAAGAGTTGTATATGATACAACCAGAAGGTTTTGTCGACCCTAAGGGTGCTAACAAAGTGTGCAAGCTCCAGCGCTCCATCTATGGGCTGGTGCAAGCATCTCGGAGTTGGAACATTCGCTTTAATGAGGTGATTAAAGCGTTTGGGTTCATACAGGTTTACGGAGAAGCCTGTCTGTACAAGAAAGTGAGTGGGAGCTATGTAGCTTTCCTCATACTATATGTGGATGACATATTATTGATGGGGAATAATATAGAGATGTTGGAGAGCATAAAGGCCTATTTGAACAAGAGTTTTTCAATGAAGGACCTTGGAGAAGCTGCATACATATTAGGCATCAAGATCTATAGAGATAGATCGAGACGCCTCATAGGTCTTTAGCAAAGTACATACCTTGACAAGATATTGAAGAAGTTCAATATGGAAAACTCAAAGAAAGGGTTCTTGCCAGTTTTGCAAGGTATGAGATTGAGTAAGACTCAGTCGCTGACCACGGCAGCAGATAGAGAGAAGATGAGTTTTGTCCCCTACGCTTCAGCCATGGGCTCTGTAGTGTATGCCATGCTGTGTACCAGACCTGATATAAACCTTGCCATAAGTTTGGTAGGGAGGTACCAAAGTAATCCCGGTGCGGAACACTGGACAGCGGTCAAGAATATCCTTAAGTACCTGAAAAGGACTAAGAAAATGTTTCTCGTTTATGGAGGTGACGAAGAGCTCGTCGTAAAGGGTTACGTCGACGCTAGCTTCGACACAGATCCGGATGACTCTAAGTCACAAACCGGATACATATATGTGTTGAATGGTGGGGCAGTGAGCTGGTGCAGCAGCAAGCAAGAAGTCGTGGCAGCATCTACATGTGAAGCGGAGTACATAGCTGCTTCAGAAGCGGCTCATGAAGGAATTTGGATGAAGGAGCTCATCACCGACCTTGGAGTGGTTCCAAGCGCGTCGGGTCCTATGACACTCTTCTGTGATAACACTGGAGCCATTGCCATAGCCAAGGAGCCCAGGTTTCACCGGAAGACGAAGCACATCAAGCGCCGCTACAACTCCATCCAGGACCATGTCCAGAGTGGAGTGATAGATATTTGTAAAGTACACACGGATCTGAATATTGCAGACCCGTTGACTAAACCTCTTCCACGAGCAAAACATGATCAACACCATAATGCTATGGGTGTTCGATACATCACAATGTAACTAGATTATTGACTCTAGTGCAAGTGGGAGACTGTTGGAAATATGCCCTAGAGGCAATAATAAAATGGTTATTATCATATTTCCTTGTTCATGATAATCGTCTATTGTTCATGCTATAATTGTATTAACAGGAAACAGTAATACATGTGTGAATAAATAGATCACAATGTGTCCCTAGCAAGCCTCTAGTTGGCTAGCTCGTTAGTCAATAGATGATCATGGTTTCCTGATCATGGGCATTAGATGTCATTGATAACGGGATCACATCATTGGGAGAATGATGTGATGGACAAGACCCAATCCTAAGCCTAGCACTAGATCGTATTGTTCGTATGCTAATGCTTTTCTAATGTCAAGTATCTTTTGCTTCGACCGTGAGATTGTGCAACTCCCGGATACCGTAGGAGTGCTTTGGGTGTATCAAACGTCACAACGTAACTGGGTGACTATAAAGGTGCACTATGGGTACCTCCGAAAGTGTCTGTTGGGTTGGCACGAATCGAGATCGGGATTTGTCACTCCGTGTGACGGAGAGGTATCTCTGGGCCCACTCGGTAGAACATCATCATGAGCTCAATGTGACTAAGGAGTTAGTCACACGATGACGTGCTACGGAACGAGTAAAGAGACTTACCGGTAACGAGATTGAACAAGGTATAGGAATACCGACGATCGAATCTCGGGCAAGTTCTATATCGACAGACAAAGGGAATCATATACGGGATTGATTGAATCCTTGACATCGTGGTTCATCCGATGAGATCATCGTGGAGCAAGTGGGAGCCACCATGGGTATCCAGACCCCGCTGATGGTTATTGGCCAGAGAGGTGTCTCGGTCATGTCTGCCTGTCTCCCGAACCCGTAGGGTCTACACACTTAAGGTTCGATGACGCTAGGGTTATAGGGAATTGTTATACGAGGTTACCGAAAGTTGTTTGGAGTCCCGGATGAGATCCCGGACGTCACGAGGAGCTCCGGAATGGTCTGGAGGTAAAGATTGATATATAGGACGGATGGTTTCGGACACCGGAAGTGTTTCGGGCATCACCGGTAACGTACCGGGACCACCGGGACCACCGAAGGGGGGCAACGACCCCGGGAGGTAAGGTGGGCCAAGTGGGGGTGGGAACCAGCTCCTAGGTGGGCTGGTGCGCCTCCCCACTCAGACCATTGCGCAAGGGAGAGAAAAGGGGGGGCAAACCCTAAGCCAGGTGGGCCTAAGGCCCACCAGTGGGTGCGCCACCCCCTCCTCCCCCCTCTGGCCGCTGCACCACCCATCTGGGAGGGCTGCCGCACCCCCTAGGGTGGGAACCCTAGGGGTGGCACCCCCTCTCCCCTTCCCGTATATATAGTGGGCACTTTTGGCCATTGGAGAACACGGTTTTCCCTCTCTCTCGGCGCAGCCCTGCTCTTCTTCCTCCTCCTCTGTGCCGGTGCTTGGCGAAGCCCTGCCGGGAGACCTCGTCTCTCCAGCGACACCACGCCGTCGTTTTGCTGGACTTCTTCCCCAACCTCTCCCTCCTCCTTGCTGGATCAAGGTGCGGGAGACGTCACCGGGCTGCACGTGTGTTGAACGCGGAGGTGCCGTTGTTCGGCACTAGATCGGAATCGCTGCGAGTACGACTCCATCAACCGCGTTCTAGCAACGCTTCCGCTTAGCGATCTTCAAAGGTATGAAGATGCTCTTACCCCTCTCTTGTTGCTGGTCTCTCCATATGAAGATCTGAACATGCGTAGGAAAATTTTGAATTTATGCTACGTTACCCAACAGAAATGACATTTGCTATATTTTGTGTGAACAAGTTCATTGCAAATTCTTTATGCTCTAATTTGCATATACTGGTTGTTGTAGTTTTATGATATTAGTGGGAAGAGCCCTGAAGTACACTTGAACACTAAGATGTCAATTGATGCCATTTTATCATGCATGTACTGAATATGTACATTGAGTTGCAGGTGTCTTGGATGCTTGTGGAGACAAACATACACGGATGTAACTTGTGTAGCTTTAGTTGGATTTCTCCTTCATTTTCTATGCAAATGTTTATCTTAGTTTCTTTCTCTTACATCATTTATTGTGTTATCTGATGCATTGTATGCATGTATTCCTAATCAACATGCAGGGCCTGGTTTTGTACCGTATGACAATGAAATACTTCCTGATGCTGGGCCTGTCAATAAAAATTCTGGCCTTGATCTTATGGCATCTGCCCATGGAAATCAATCACATTCTGATGAAGATAATCAGAACAAAAAAATGAAAGCCTGTCATGACACCAGTGAATTAGACGAGACAGCAAGATGATGGCTCCAGCTGCTCCAAAGGATGATGAGGAGCACCCATCTGCTGCCAAGGGGGGTCCTTCTGTGGGCCCTGCCACTAAGTTGGAGTTGTCTGGGCGTAAGCACATAACCAGAACCAAAACGATGAAGCAACTGAAGAAAGCCATAGGAGAGGAGAGGGCTCCAAGAGATGAGCCAATGCTCGTCGAAGGGTACACGTGCAACATCAAGGGCTGTTCGATGAGCTTCGACATGAAGAATGAACTGTCCCTGCATGAGTGCCACATCTGCCCGGTGGATGGCTGTGGAAAGAAGTTCTTCACGCACAAGCATATTCTCTAGCACCGCGAGGTTCACACTGAAACGACGAAGTAGCTGAAGAAGGCTATAGGAGAGGAGAGGACTCCAAGAGATCATCCGATGTGCATCGAAGGGTACACTTATGGCATCAAGGGCTGTTGGATGAGCTTCGACACGAAAAGGGAACTGTCCCTGCATGAGCGTGACTTGTGTGTTCTAGATGATTGTTAAGATGGTCAAAACTATGCTTCCTCTAGGTTAATTTGTTTGTCAACTTGCGTCCAATGTATGTGCATGTTTATAAACATATTTTCATTGTGGTGTAATATGTGTTTATCTTGAATCTTCTTGTGGGTGTGAGGATAATAATTGAATATTTTTAGAGCTGATAGTATAACCTGTGGCGCACTATGAGCTATACTAATGGCGCACCTGGGAGGCATACTAATGGCGCACCTGAGAGGCATACTAATGACGCACCTGGGAGGCATACTAATGGCGCACCTGGGAGGCATACTAATGGCGCACCATGAGCTATACTAATGGCGCACTGTCTGTTGCGCCATTAGTATACCAGATACTAATGGCGCACCTATGATGCGCCATTAGTAAAAAATTCTAATGGCATGATGCTAGTGGCGCACCTATAGTGCGCCATTAGTAGCCAAAACAGGTGCGCCACTAGCAGGCCTTTTCCTAGTAGTGAGGGGCCGTGGAGGTGGGCGTGCGGATGGCCGGGGAAGGAGTCGTGTTTCACTGAGGAGGAGGGAGTGGAATGAGGGGGAGGCGGAGGCGCCTGGAAGGCCTCAGCTCCCTCGAGCCGCATCCGCAGCCAGATTCCATCAACGGAGGGGAACACATCCATCGGTCCATGAAAACACACCGGATCCACACACCAAATCCTCAGTCGAACTGGGGCCCAACCTGTTCAAAGACTCACCATCCACCTCGATAGGTTTCCCCAGAAAAACACCAAAGGCCATAAGAAAAGGGACATATATGAGCTCCGCAGGAACATCGTCCCCCAACATCCAAACTTCAGAGAGCTGACCTACAGACTTGAAGCCATTGGCCGTAGTTTTGACAGAGATCACCAATTAGTTAAGCGAGAGGGTGAAACTAGTACAAGAGGCAATCATCCTTAAGATCTCAGAAGAGGGGAACACCACATCAAACTCAAAGTCTGAAAATTGATTCACCTGCCAATCCCAGCCATCCACGACACAGACCCGCAGGCCTTCCAGTAGGACTTGCGGAGTAATCTTTTGCCCTTGAACAGAAATGAGAGCAGTATTCGAAAGTGAAGGAGCAGTAGCCACATGCGGCGGGTCACAATTCAAGGCAAAGAAGGAGCATCCCAGGAGCCCCGTCCCATACTGCACAAAAGAGGGAGGTTTGATGCAATTCTGACAGTCGGCAGTGAGGTGGCCCTCAGATCTGCAAATGAGGAAGAAAGGTGGATTGAGGCACCTATATTGGAAGTGCCCCAGCTGATGAAAGGCCAAGCACGTCAGGAAGGACGAGGGGTTGGGCGAAGGGTTCGTGCGACGAGATGGAAAAGGGGGTGGATGGGGGAGGATACCATCTCCCCGATCGGAGGCGGAGGGATCAGAGGGGGTAGCAGGGAACTGATGCTACTTGAACTGCTCGGAAGGAGGGCCAAGGTTGTTGTTGCGAGGAGGAGGCCGAGAACCGGCCCCAGATCCAGGATCGCGAGCAGGAAGGCAAGGGGGCGGTGCCTGACCTCGGGGAGGAGGCGGAGGGCGAGGGAGCGAGGTAGCAGATCCAGCCGCACCCCCGCCGCCGCCACCTCCCAAGGATCCGCCACCGGCGCCGCACCACCTCCAGATCCCGAGGACAAGGATCTGGAACTGCTGAGCGACCGAGCCCTTCCATCCTGTTGCACACACTCTGGCCCAGCCGCCCAAGCCTCACGGTCGCGAGTCACCTGTTCACGGACCGCGTGCTTCGCCTCAAGCTTAGATCTGAGAAAGGCCTCATACTCCAGATCTGCCACATCGGACGACGGCTCATCATAACGCCGGTTTCTACCACAGATCGCCTCGCTGGAGGAGGCCCTGGATTTGTCCATGGCGAGGACCTCCACGAAGGAGAGGGAAAAGTGGGGTGGAGGGCTAGATCTGTGGAAGAAGCAAATGGGAGAGCGCCGTCTATGCACGTCCGCAGCAGAGGCTGGAAACCCTAGGCATGGGGGAAGGGATCCCTTTCGGATCCATAAATATCCCGAAGAGGTGGACCCAGCGACAGGCTGGCGAACCGGTTGGGCCGAAAGGGCCAGGGAGGTAAGCGAAGAAGGCCCAGCAAGCCCCGATCCCACCAATGCCAGCGGTGGGAAGACATGGAGAGAGGCGAGAAGGAGCATCGTGTGGGCCGCCCAGTCAAGGACGGCTGAGAACCCACAGAGGCCCGAGGAGCGCAGCACACCGATCGGGGAGGGAGTGCTAGGGTTAGGGCACGCTCCACACCCGCCGCCACCAACAACATCGTATGTCGCACCACCGTCGATGAAGCCACCGGAGGAGGAGGGGAGGCACAAGAAGAACTCGGAGAGCATGGTGGGGGAAGGGGAGGAGCGAGAGCATACATGATCCACCAAAGGAGCGACGGGCGGGGCGCCAAGCACTCTGCACGACAGAGAGGGGGTTGGAAATTTACCAAATCCACGACGCCACCGCATCACCTTGGACCAGCCAGACTCGTTCTACAGGAAGGAGGCCGCCAGCCACGCCCCCACGGCCGAAGTTGCGACAACGCGCCGCTGGTCGCTACACCACCGATGAGACCACCGCCGCAGGAGCAATGTCACTCTCAGAACCAGATTCGTCGACAACACCATCAAAGGCCCAAAAGCGATTCCCAAGAGTATGAAGGGCGGCAACAGAGCCTCCGCCGCGCGAGCCACCACCAAATCGACCGGGATCGCAAGAGGAGAACGAGGAGAGGTAGGAGGGGAGGGCCTGAATGGAGAGGGGGCAGGGGAGGGGCCGATCGCCACGGCGAGGAAGGGGGAAGGTGCAGGGTGAGGGGATGGGAGGAGAGGGGGAGAGGAGAGCCATCTCGACAACGTCTATGCACTTGATGAGCCTACCACCGGTAACGTGAAGCACATTCTTCATCGACGATTACAGAAAGATTTTCGGACTGAGGGCTGGGCCACCTTGGTCTGGACCACGTCAACGTCAATGAGGTTCATGTCCTAGCTCAATATTTTGTGCATCCAAGGAGCACACTTCAACGCAAGAGGTAGGGGGGCCTGCGCCCCCTCACCTATTATAACCAACTTCATTGCAAACTATTAAAAATAGAATGATGTATTCTGCTCGTACCTTTGTACATTAGTTCAATATTAGCGCTACACTTACAACTAATAAAACATTACTTTGTCATTTGCGTGTTATATCCAATGATGCAACAGTGAGAATACCAAGGAGAGGAATGTCAATCAAATCGGAGATTAGCTGTTTATTCTTCCATTCCACCAATCAATCTAGGTCAAGAGGAACAGGGAAAAACAAAGAACATCATGACAAAGAGAGCCCCCCTCCCCGCACCCAAAAAAGAGTGATATTTATTTTATTCATTCATCCACCAATCAACGCAGTACATGGGTGAGTGAGGAGGGGGGAGGGGGGGGGGGGGGGGGGGGAGTGATCGGAGAAATCAGAGGCGCGACGCGGCAATCAGACACGTGACGTCCATCTGCAATGCGTGCCTTGCAGGATTGGGTTGACGAGGAAGAGCGCTTGGACCGACGGGCGTGCTGACGGTAAGGACCGTCCTTGAGCTCCTCGGCCTCTGTGTTGCGTCTCCAACCGTTGTTAGAGCATGGTTAATAGTATAGCCAACTGCTCGCTATAAGCCATCTTATAGCCCACCTTATAGCTAGCTTTTACAATAGTTAGCTACAAAAGAGTACTACTTTTATCATATATGGCCCACCTTTCATTCTCACAAAGCATCTAGGAGCACGTGCTAGAGCTGACTCTTCACGAAGAGTCCACTTCCCTTCTCTCTCCTCTTCTCTCTCATCCAACTCAGCAAAAATATAGTATTTTAATCCTTACAGCCTGCTGACTGTATCTTATTGTACTTGCTCTTAGTCCGCGTGTCGTGGACACAGGACAACACCGCTCAGCTTAGAGCAAGTACAATCAGCAGGCTTTAAGGATTAAAATATTATATTTTTCCTGAGTTGGATGAGAGAGAAGAGGAGAGAGAAGGGAAGCGGGCTTTCCGTGAAGAGCCAGCTCTAGCACGTGCTCTTAGGTGCTTTGTGAGAATGAAAGGTCTGTCATATATGATAAAAATAGTATTTTTTTTATATCTAACTATTGTACAAGCTAGCTATAAGATGGGCTATAAGATTGCTTATAGCCAGCAGTTGGCTATACTATTAACCATGCTCTTATGAACCCAGTTGACGACGAGTTGCAGGAGCTTCCCCAGGATACAGTGTGGGTAGTCAGAAGCGCCAATCGGATCGGTGGCGGCCTCGCCTCTCTTGGGGATCCTCTCCAACTCTCGCGCTTAATTTGCTCCATCACCTTATCCTGGTTGGTGTGGCCTCGTCGTCCAGCGATGGCTCGGTTGCACTTTCTACATTCAAGGAGCCCACTTCAACACAATGGGCAGGGGGCACCGCCCCCTCCCTATTAGGCCACTTCCAATGCATTGATGCTAAGATGAGGTGTTAAGCATATTAAATAGTTTAGCAATTAAAGTCCATAATGCATAGTTGCTTAGCTTATTGTAGTTAAGCCTTCTTATTTAATGCTTTTGTAATTAAAGTTGTACATGCATTGATGCATTTCATTCATTTAAATCTTTTCCTAGGTTTACGCGCTTAGCATTGTTTCTTTTTGGGTCACCACACTCATCTCTCTCCTATTAATTATCTTGTCACATCAGATTTTTTATCTATGTGACAGCCTTAGCACCTGTACAAGGTGAAGAATTAGGAGTAGCCTCATGGCTAAAAGTATTTGCATTTATTAAACCATTTTTAAAATGGAATGATGTGTTCTGTTAGGGCTGCAACGCACAACCCCTTTCTTCTACCTCTGAACTCTCACAGAGAAGCAATGGAGACAGGAGAGTTTGGCCTCGCGCTGCACACACAGCCGAGCTTTTCTCTCATATTTTCTCGTCTGCTAAACATGTTGCTTACACTGCCATTTTATAGGCTCACACACGCACCCACTAACAGCACATACCTATCCTAGTGGATCATGCACACACACGACCAGTTCCCTTGCCACTACGTACGGCACTACCGAAAGACTTGGCCAACAAAACGCATGCAGCTAGCTTCGTCCTGACTCAATGCACCCAACGATCGCCCCGCACACGAACGGGTTCACGATCCGTTTTTCCTCGATCGTGAGCCGTTGCTCCTCCGCAAGACTTGGGCCGCCATGCCGCCAATCTTGCGCACGTTGCATGCCGTCTCCATCGCCGCACCAACGACGAACCAGACGCGAACAGACTCCGAACGCGGCCGCACTAGCTTTGGACTCAACCTAGAACCTAGACGCACACAAGCACGAACTCGTGCACCTACAGACACAACACAAACACGACATTGTCGTGGTTTATTCCCAACATGTTCCATTGGTAGTTTAGTACTATGAATCCTATACAATTATAGTAGTAATTAATCCAATACTAGCGCTACACTTAGGACCAATGTAGACACTACTGTGTTAAATCACGCTAATACAAGGGGTGTTAAATCACGCTAATACAAGGGGCGTGGGAGGGGGAATGCCACCTAACAACATAAGGCTGGTCGTAATGGGAGTATCATAGCTAGTATCATGCATGCCAACTAAACAACTTTGATGATGTGACATAGAACTAAATGAAGAAAGAGAAAGTTAAGTATCATATCATGATACCGTATCATATTAAATGTTGTGCTACTTTGTGTCTTGCATGTCAATAAATTATCTATTCTATGATACTAACATATGATACTATGCATTACGGGTGTAGTAGTATTATAGACTAGTACATATGCATGATACTAGTATATGATACTCTCCATTACAACCGGCTTAATGGTGTATGGTGCAGGCACTTACACATCGTGAAACATATGCTACAACTACAACAATCTAATATTGCGCTAGGATGTTACAACAACCATTAAATATTGAAACATGGGAGCACGTTTTTCTATTTTATTCTGAGCGGTGTGCCGGTGGCGTCCACAGAAGGCCCAACATAGCATGTCGTGTCATCACGGTCGCCTCCCAGCCTTGCGTGGCAGCCGGAGAGAACAATGTTCCCCCTATATATATAGGTAGGCATCGTGCGGGACAGATGGAGAGCGACGCGCACCTCCCCTCATCTGGCATAAAACCATTAGTGACGGCTTGGGCCTTACGGGCATGGCCACCACTTGTATTGCTAACGGTTTTAAAGGAATATTTTTTTTTTGAAAAAGGAGGATAAACCCCCGGTCTGTGCATCAATCGATGCATGCAATCATTTTTATTAATTATTTCACAAAGATTTTATAAGATCATACATCAATCCATCATATGTCACCACCTACACCTACAAGCCACAAAGTCGATAATGTGGAGTGCTCTCACTCTCCATACCTAAAATTGGTGTCGTCGCCAATCCATCCACATAAGGTATCGAGACCAATAGCCGGTGCACCAGACCTAAAGCGCACACACACGTTTTAGAAGTCGTCATCGTCATCGGTCCACTGATCCATCTTTCAAGAGAGAGATCCGCATCATCCTTGCCAGTCCAAACATCGGCGTCCAACGGCGCCACCGCTCTGCGCTCATCCATTCAGACGCGAAGATTCTGGAAGAACTGTCATACGTAGCACCTGCCAACCAGGGATGACTCAGCGTAGCACCTGTCGGCCAATCATGACTTGACAACTCCAACAAAACTCCGTGCAAGGGGAAGCAACTCCACTCCCTGCCTCTATCATCCAGTGCTGCTCCACAAACGATACTCTCAAGAGAGAAATGACACAACACTACCGTCATCGTCCGATCTGGAAGAGCATATCCTAGGGTTTCGCCCGAAGCAGTGCCCACCACTAGCAACCGTCAATGACCCACACAGTGCCTACCACCACTCAGCCCTCAAGGCGTCGCCGCCCATCGGAGTTAGGGTTTTCACCCGAGAGGCAGGGAGGTGGGAAGTGGACGAGCAGACGTAGACTGACGTCTCCAAAAAGAAGAGCGGCACCCTTGAGCATGGTCGTCGGCGCACCCGACCGGGGCCTACCAAGAGGTTTCCTCCAATCCTAGATCTCCTCCACCAGCTTCATCCGCGGCCACGCCGGCACCGCCAGGAACCCGCGGGAGAGAAGCACACCGATCAGGGACAAAGAACAGCGACTAGATCAGGCGCCGCCAGCCGCTAGAGCAGCTACACCAGACCTTGGTCCATCGAAGATCCATCAGCCGTCCGACCAGACCACTGGCACCACGAATCGTGTCCCCGTTGCAGCGACCCATGACACCCACCACCACCCACCGCGCCAGATCCGCAGGGCACGCGACAACCACGCTCCTAGGTCACCCCGCAGACTCCACAACCGCGCCAGCTAACCGCGCCGTCAGCCTGGCTACGCACGCCGCCATCACAACGCCCCGCGTTAGCGCTGCATCCTGGCCAGGCCGCCACATCCCGCGTTGCGCGCACTAGACGGGGAGGAAGAGGGCCCGTCGCGGGCCAAGCACGAGGGGCGTTGCCCGTGGCGGCGGCTGGAGGAGAGGCGGGGACAGAGGGATTTAGGGAGGCGGCAGCGGATAACTTCTATAACCAGCCTCTACCCCAACTTAGAATGCATACGACCATTTTAGTATGACTACCAAGATAAACAAGTTCCTCATAATTTTTCTAAATGAATATCAAGATATTTTTTAATGAGTAGCTTCACCACACACAAAATTAGATCATCAATAAATTGGAGAAAATCCCCTGTGGTCGCTGGGTTGGACAACCGCATACCTAACCACTCAGCCAAGGCTCTATTTGCATTTTTTTAAAGGAATGTTCCATGTGTTAGGAAGTATGGGCATATGCTCTGCTACTTGCTTTCGGGCAAATAGCTCCCGTGCGACGTTTTTGAGGTGAATTGGAAGGAGTGCGACATCTTTTGTCTAAATTGCCTCGGTGCGACATTTCTGAACGAGGAAATATCCCACACACGATATGGCCCTTAATATGAACTGATGCCCTCATTAGCTGTTAGGAGCTGGACCCACAACTTATCCACGCAAGCACTGGCCCTACTTGGCAGTGCATCTAGTTACGGGCCCCACTTGTCAGCGCATCAGGTCAAACGTGTCCCCGTGCCTGTCCGAATGGGTATCCCTGTCTGAAACTGTGTTGCTCCCTCCTCTTCGTTCCCGGCGGTGAGCCAGCGGTGGCGGCGGAGCTTTTGTTCTGGGTGACAGTAGCGGCGGCGCTTCCGTTCTCGGCGACGTCCGCAGCTGTGATGAGAGCCCTGTCCTGTTCTGGTACCCGTCCTATTCTCCTCCGTGTTGAGTTAGATATCACCACATCGCCTCTGCCCCCACTACTTCCCTCTGTTATTGGTCGATTTGATCCAGATTGCTGGTTAGGCAATGGAAATCATCAAGGATTTTGACACCAATAAGATGAAGGGCATGACTATACCTATCAAACCCACTTTTGTAAGTCCTTACTCCTCATGCCTTTGAACTCCGGTGATGCACTTCAATGGTTGTAAAATATATTTGTATATGCAACACCACAATAAATTGTTGCCAATCAGAGCGTTGGGTCACCGCATGGTGCACCTTTCCTCATGGTCGTAGATGACGGGCCATTGGACTAGGTACGATGAGGAGAAGCATCGTCACAGTCAAAGACGACGAGAAAGATGGAAAAAATGAAGAAAAAACTTGCACCAACTCACCTACCGGTGAATCGGTGATCCCGATGACACGCCCGTGGCCTCTGTGATCAGCATCCCGTCGGCGGTGACGCGCTGCGCGTAGTAGACGGTGGCGTGCGACTGCTGGAGGTTCCCCGGAGACCGCTGCCTCGTCAGCGGCACCATCACCACCGTGTGCGCCAGCTCCAGCTCGCCGCCGCCCGTCCTGTACGGCGTCAACAGGGGGATCGCCGCCGTCTCACCTTCTTCTCGAGCCATGACCAGTGAGTGAGTGAAGGAGTGTGAACTGCTGAGCCAGTGGCAATGTATGGAGCAGCTGAGATCAAGGATGATTCCGTTGCTGATCAAGGGAAGGAAGTGATGTATATATATATATATCATCAGATTATTATTCATTCGATGTTCATCGTGCTGTGATGCATTCACCGATGATTGCGTCCATCCATGAACAAATGTCTTTTCAGCGGCACTGACTGAACGAGTGACTGACTGACGCAAGCCGTGATGTATTGCCTTCGCCAAAGCAGCAGCCCTACCTCACAAAGGTACAATTTTTTTTGGTGTTTTCAAAGATAGAACTTGATGGCAACAACACGATGTGTGCCTTGCTGCCCCTTCTGTCACTCGGAAAGGTCACCACACGGTATGAACCCAAAACCAAGCACTTCTCCCATTGCAAGAATCATAGATCTAATTGGCCAAACAAGACCCTAGACTCGGAGAGACTTACAAGGATATCAAATCATGCATAAAAGAAATTAGCAAAGACTCAAATATAATTCATAGATAATCTGATCACAAATCCACAGTTCATCGGATCTCGACAAACACACCGCCAAAGAGGATTACATCGGATAGATCTCCATGAAGATCATGGAGAACTTTGTATTGAAGATCCAAGAGAGAGAAGAATCCATCTAGCTACTAAATACGGACCCGTAGGTCTGAAGTAGACTACTCACGAGTCATTGGAGAGGCGTTGATGTTGATGTAGAAGCCCTCCAGCTCCAAAGTCCCCTCCGACAGGGCACTGGGAAGGGTCTCCAGATGAGATCTCGCGGAAACGGAAGTTTGCGGCGGCGAAAAAGTGGTTTTGTGTACGCCCTGATTTTTTCTGGGATTTTAGGGAATATATAGGCCAAAGAGCTAGGGCAGGGGAGCTCCAGGGAGGCCACAAGCCTGGTGGCTGCACCCCCTGGCTGCGGCGACATGGCTTGTGGGCTCCTTGTGGGGCTCCTGCCTTGGCCCTAAAGTCCCCCGATCTTCTTCTGTTCTGGAAAAATTCAATTCGGGGATTTTATTCCGTCTGGACTCCGTTCCAAAATCAGATCTGAAAAGAGTCAAAAACACAGAAAAAACAGGAACTGACACTTGGCACTGAATTAATAAGTTAGTCCCAAAAAAGATATAAAAGGTATATAAAACATCCAAAGTTGACAAAATAACATCATGAAACCATAAAAAATTATAGATACGTTTGAGACGTATCTTTGACTAACTAACAAGCGAATCCAAAGCTAACTGAAATAGTTGAACCTAGCTACGGCTGCTACTGCAGCGTTATTCTCTGAACCTGACGAAACTGACAGAAAGAAAACAACAGGCAGGGTGCGGCAGGATTAGGCTAACAGGTCCTAATGGAAACTACGGGATATTAAGGTTCTCCTTTAATAAAGAACCGGACCAACACATTAACACTTGGTGAATACATGAACTCCTCATATTATGGTCATCTCCGAGAGTGGTTCCGGCTATTGTCACTCCGGGGTTGCCGGGTCATAACACATATTAGGTGACTACAACTTGCAAGATAGGATTTAAAACACACATATATTGGCGACAACATAATAGGTTCAATTCTGAAATCATGGCACTCGGGCCCTAGTGACAAGCATTAAGCATGGCAAAGTAGTAGCAACATCAATCTCAGAACATAGTGGATACTAGGGAACAATCCCCGTCAAAACTAACTCGATTACATGATATATCTCATCCAACTCATCACCGTCCAGCAAGCCTACGATGAGATTACTCACGAATGGTGAAGAGCATCATAGAATTGTCGATGGAGGATGGTTGATGATGATGATGGCGACGATCTCCCCTCTCCGAAGCCCAAAACGGACTCCAGATCTGCCCTCCAGATGAAGAACAGGGGCGGCGCCTCCGTATCGTAAAACGCGATGAATTCTTCTCTCCGATTTTTTTCCGGGGAAACGGAATATATATAACTGAGTTTGGAGGCGGTGGCGCCACGTGGGCCCCACAAGCCCTCACGGCGCGGCTAGGGGGGGTGGCCGCGGCCCCTGGGCTTGTGTCCCACTGGCACACCTCCTCCGGTGGATCTTTGCGCAGGTATTTTTCATTTATTCCAGAAAAATTCTCCGTAAATTTTCAGGACATTTCGAGTACTTCTATTTTTGCACAAAAACAACACCATGGCAATTCTGCTGAAAATAGCGTCAGTCCGGGTTAGTTCCATTCAAATCATGCAAATTAGAGTCCAAAACAAGGGCAAAAGAGTTCGGAAAAGTAGATACGACGGAGACGTATCAGCGATTCCTCCCGAAAGCCTCCTCTTTATTTTTCTGGAATGAAACCCTCCTTATAGCAAAAGAGGGGAGCCAGAGGGCCAACATGGAGCCCACAAGCCCCCTAGGCACGGTCAAGGGGGTAGGCCGCGCCTAGCAGGCTTGTGGCCTCCTGGTGACTCCCCTCTGGTACTTCTTGCGCCCAGTATTTTTTAGAAATTCCAAAATAATTCCTCATTGATTTTCACGGCTTTTGGAGTTGCGCAGAATAGGTATCTCAAACTTGCTCCCTTTTCAGGCCAGAATTCCAACAGCCGGCATTCTCCCTCTTCATTTAAACCTTGGAAAATAAGAGAGAAAAGGCATAAGTATTGTATCGTGAAGTGTAATAACAACCCATAAAGCGATAAATATCGACATAAAAGCATTATGCAAAATGGACGTATCAACTTCCCCAAGCTTAGACTTCGCTTGTCCTCAAGCGGAAACCGAGATCAATAAATATGCCCACATGTTTAGAGAGAGAGGTGTCGACAAAACAAAATACGGTCATGCATGCATCATGATCATAGTTAGAACAACAATATCATCATATCATCTCTTATGCTAAAGTGATAATTTCTTCACAAAGTAAAGTATGGATCAAGAACCTTATTGAGAATTAACAACCAATAGCCTATAGTCATTGAAGCAATTGCAATTTATCATAACATCGGAAAGAGTCAAATAAGAGCTTGTAAAGCAAATCCACATACTCAATCATCCTTTCGTCTTCTATAATTGCTACAACTCACGTGGTACTCATGAGATCAAAGTTTCAGTCGGACACAGAGAAAGAGTGGGGCTTATAGTTTCACCTCCCAATTATTTACCTCAAGGGTAATGTCAACAATAATAATTCATGAATACTTACTTCCAAGTTGACATATGAATATAGATCTTTCCCTAGCATATGATGTTAGCAAAGATAAAGGCGAAGTAAGGAATTGATGTAAAGGTACAAGATAGGCCCTTTGCAGAGGGAGCAGAGGTTGTCATGCGCTTTTGAGGTTTGGATGTGTGTCCTCTTAGTGTGAAGGAACGTCACTTTATATTGCCTCCTGTGACAAAGAACTTAATTATGAGTCTGTCGCTTTTATGTCTTCCTCATCACAGGTTCGTAGAAAGCTTATTTTCTACACACTAATAGATCATACATATTTAGGGAGCAATTCTTATTGCTTGCACCGATGACAACTTACTTGAGGTATCTTATTCAATCCATAGGTAGGTATGGTGGACTCTCATGGCAAAACTGGGTTAAAGGTTTATGGATGCACAATTAGTATCTCAACTTAGTGCGTAAGTTTTGGCTGATAGGAGGTGGAAGCAAGCGTCACATGCTAAGGGATCTCTAGTCATATAACAATGTTCGGAACCAAGCAAACATAATTCATTATGTTGTCTTCCTGGTCCAACATCTACTTCTAAGCATGTAATAGTTTAGTGAGTGTTCACAATCATAGATGGTGTCCAAGATGATATATTTATATGTGAACCTCTCCTTTTTTATCACTTCCTATTATTTGCAACAATGACCAAGGTCTACGTTTGTCCACCCACAACAAGTTTCAATCGACATTGTTTTTATATGTGAAGTCATCACTTCCCATAACATCATTACATGATCTTTCATGCTTTTGTTCTTTTATCATTCTTTTCTTTCAGATCATGGCATGAAGCAAGGCCCTTAACTAAAACACTCTTTATTATATGACTCACGAACTCGAATACATCGGGGGTGACACAAAGCAAAACTCAAGCCTAAATCACTAAGGACTTTATTCTACTAGATAAAGTTAAACCAAAAAGGATCAAACTAAGAAAAGGTAAAGGCAAAAGAAGTGATGGTGATACAATACCGGGGCAACTCCCCCAAGCTTGGCACAAGCCAAGGGGATTGCCCATACCCGTGCTTAGTTGTCTTCCTTTGGAGGTGATGGTGGTGGAGTTGTTGCAACCTGGGTTTGATCCTCCGTCTTCCAAGGCATAGGTGCTCCATCATGGAAAGATGATCGAGTCTGCGGAATCCTCAAATCTGCAGCCAACCGTATTGATTTAAATCTATACTCATACTCACAGTTTTGGTTCTGCAGGTCATAAATCTGGGCTTGGAGGTGATCAATTCTGTCGTAGAGCCTCGAGAGGTGTTTCCCGATGTCATTGGCATCGAACTTGTGCTTGTTGGTGAACTCCGTGATCATCATGTGGTTGGCGTTGAGTCCTCGTTCCACCATCCCTTGGCACTTGAAGACTTGTTGCTCCATTGCTTCGAGCCTCGCCTCCACGCTTCCGATCTTCTTGGGGCCCTCAACATCAAGGATGTGCAGAACCCCCTCACGCATCTCGATAGATTGAGGGTGTTGCAGCCCTCCCGCGAGGTAGGCATTGATGACCTTCTTGAAGAACTTGTCCCTCGGGGCTTCTGGGACGCAGTAGCGATCTATATCTGTCTACACAACAGCTCGAAACGAAAACAGAGGAAATTTGCGTGATACGAGGGTCAGACCTTTCGGGGGAATATATAATGATTTGTTTCGACCAGAAGGAGTACACCGCAAGAAAACGGAGTCCGGGAGGCACATGAGGTGGTCACAAGCCCCCTAGGCGCGGCGAAGGGGGTGGGCCGCGCCTGGCAGGCTTGTCGCCTCCTCGTGCGCTTTCCGGACTTCTTTAAATTTTTCTAATTTTCTAAAAATTCCAAAATGGAGAAAAATTCCTACTCGAAAAGTTTTTGAGTCGGTTTACTTACTGAATCACATACCTCTTCGTTTTCGGAGTCTGAAACAGGCTGATAAATATCCCTTATTTACCCCTCCGGAGTTATGGTATTGATAATATTGCTTTCAACATTTATGGGAGTACGTGAGATATAATGCTTGATTCTTTGCCCATTTACCAGTCTCGGAAAATTACCTTACGTATTGTTGATCTTGATGGCACCGGAACGATATACTTCCTCAACAATGTAAGGACCTTCCCATTTAGAGAGAAGCTTGCCTGCAAAAAATCTTAAACGAGAATTATATAGCAAGACATAATCACCTACATTGAACTCATGCTTTTGTATCCTTTTATCATGCCACCTCTTAACCTTTTCTTTGAACAACTTAGCATTTTCATATGCCTGAGCTCTCCATTCATCAAGTGAGCTAATACCAAATAACCTCTTCTCACCAGCAAGTTTGAAATCAAAGTTGAGCTCTTTGATTGCCCAATAAGCCTTATGCTCTAGCTCAAGAGGTAAATGACATGCTTTACCATAAACCATTTTGTATGGAGACATGCCCATGGGATTCTTATAAGCAGTTCTATAAGCCCACAGTGCATCATCGAGATTCTTAGGCCAATTCTTTCTGGACTTATTGACAATCTTTTGCAGAATTAGTTTAATCTCTCTATTGCTTAGCTCTACTTGACCACTGGACTGAGGGTGATAGGGAGATGCAATTATATGGTTGACATCATACTTAGCAAGCGTTTTACGGAAAGCACCATGAATAAAATGTGAACCACCATCAGTCATTAGATATCCACGAACTCTAAATCTAGGGAAAATAACTTCTTTAAGCATCCTGATAGAGGTGTTGTGATCAACACTACTAGTTGGGATAGCTTCTACCCACTTAGTAACGTAATCAACAACAACTAGGATATGAGTATACCCGTTGGATTTTGGAAAAGGTCCCATATAATCAAAGCCCCAAACGTCAAATGGTTCAATGACAAGTGAATAATTCATAGGCATTTCCTCACGTTTACTGATATTACCTATTCTTTGAAATTCTTCACAAGACAAGACAAACTTACAGGCATCCTTGAAGAGAGTGGGCAAAATAGAAACCTGATTGCAATAACTTGTGTGCAGTTCTATCTCCCACATGGTGTCCTCGTAAGACTCGGAGTGACACTTCTGTAGGATCTATCCATGTTCATGTTCAGGTAGACAACGTCTAATAACACCATCTACTCCTTCCTTATAAAGGTGAGGATCATCCCAAAAGTAATGTCTTAAATCAAATAAGAATATCTTCTTTTGCTGGTATGTGAAACTAGGTGGTATATATTTGGCAACGATATAGTTTGCATAATCAGCATACCACGGTGTACTACGTGAAGCATTGATGACATTCAGTTGCTCATCAGGAAAGCTATCATCAATAGGTTGTGGGTCATGAAGAACATTCTCCAACCTAGACAAGTTATCTGCTACGGGGTTCTCATCACCCTTCCTATCAACAAGATGCAAATCAAATTCTTGTAGCAAGAGAACCCATCTGATAAGTCTAGGTTTACCATCTTTCTTTTCCGTGAGGTACTTAATAGCAGCATGATCAGTCTGAATAGTGACTTTGGAATCAACTATGTAAGATCTGAACTTTTCACATGCAAACACGACTGCTAAAAATTCCTTTTCAGTAGTAGCATAGTTTCTTTGGGCACTGTCTAGAGTTTTACTAGCATAGTGAATAACATTCAATTTCTTATCAACTCTTTGTCCTAGGACAGCACCAATAGCATAATCACTAGCATCACAGATGATTTCAAAAGGTACGTTCCAATCAGGGGGTTGAACAATAGGCGCAGTTATCAAGGCCTTCCTAAGTATTTCGAAGGCTTCCTCACAATCATCGTCAAAAACAAAAGGAGTATCCTTTTGCAAGATATTGGTAAGAGGCCTAGAAATCTTAGAGAAGTCTTTAATGAACCTTCTATAGAAACCAGCATGACCAAGGAAACTTCTTATACCTTTGATATCTATGGGGCATGGCATTTTCTCTATCGCATCAACCTTAGCCTTATCGACTTCAATACCTCTTTCACAAATTTTATGTCCTAAGACGATGCCTTCATTAACCATAAAGTGGCACTTCTCCCAATTCAAGACAAGGTTGGTATCTTTACATCTCTGCAAAACTCGATCAAGGTTGCTGAGGCAATCATCAAAAGAAGACCCGTAAACGGAGAAGTAATCCATGAAAACCTCAACAATCTTTTCACAAAAGTCAGAGAATATAGCCATCATAAATCTTTGAAAGGTAGCAGGTGCATTACATAAGCCAAAAGGCATACGTCTGTAAGCAATGGTACCGAAAGGGCAGGTGAAAGTGGTTTTCTCCTGATCAGATTGTGCAACTGGTATTTGGGAGAAACCAGAATAACCATCTAGAAAGCAAAAGTGTGTGTGTTTAGACAGTCTTTCTAGCATTTGGTCGATAAAAGGCAAAGGGTAATGATCTTTCCTAGTGGCTTTATTCAATTTCCTAAAATCAATCACCATCCTATAGCCAGTAATAATCCTCTGTGGGATCAATTCATCTTTATCATTAGGGACAACGGTAATACCTCCCTTCTTAGGGACGCAATGCACCGGACTCACCCAATCACTATGAGCAACATGATAGATAATACCAGCTTCCACGAGCTTTAGTATTTTATTTTCTTACTACCTCTTCCATCTTAGGATTTAATCTCCGTTGATGATTGGCAACTGGTTTGTAATCAGGATCGGTTTTAATTTTGTGCTGGCATAGAGTGGGACTAATGCCCTTAAGATCATTAAGAGTATATCCAATAGCAGCACAGTGCTTCCTCAGAGTTTTTAGTAACTTCTTTTCTTCATGATCTGAGAGGCTAGCACTAATAATAACATGATATATCTCTTTTTCATCAAGATAAGCATACTTAAGAGTATCGGGCAACTGTTTAAGCTCGAACACAGGATCATCCTTTGGTGGGGGTGGATCTCCAAGCAGTTCAACATGCAATATATTCTTAAGGATAGGATGTTGTTCAAAGATAACTCTATCTATATCATTCCTTTCATCCATATGCATATCATTTTCATGCTCAAGCAAGTATTGCTCTAAAGAATCAGTAGGAGGCACGGCAATAGAAGCTAGGGCAATAATTTCATCTTTACTAGACAACTCTTTTTCAGGAGGTTGTCTACCAAACTTGGAGAAATCGAACTCATGTGATACACCTCCAAAGCCAATAGTGACAGTTTGCTTCTCACAATCAATATGAGCATTGACAGTATTGAGAAAAGGTCTGCCAAATATGATGGGACAAAAGCTATCTTGGGTGGTAGAAACGATGAGAAAATCAGCAGGATACTTTGTTTTACCACACAAGACTTCAACATCTCTAACAATTCCCAAAGGGCAGATAGTATCTCTATTGGCAAGCTGAATAGTGACATCAATAGGTTCCATCTCAACAGGTGCAATCTCGTCTTTAATTTCATCATATAAGGATTGAGGCATTGCACTAACACTAGCACCCACGTCACATAAACCATGATAACAATGATCTTCTATCTTAACAGAAACAACAGGCGTGCCAACAATAGGCCTATGTTTGTCTCTAGCATGTGGTTTAGCAATTCTAGCAGCATTTTTATAGAAGTGAATATCATGGCCATCAACATTGTCGGACAGAAGATCTTTGATAATAGCAATGCTAGGTTCAACTCTAATTTTCTCAGGGGGTGTAGGTGTTCTAATGTAGCCCCTACGTATCACAGTTGAAACTTTAGAATGATCCTTTATCCTAACAGGGAAAGGTGGTTTCTCAATGTAAGCACTAGGAATAATAGGATCATTATAAGCAATGACTTTCTCTTCAACTGGATTGGGTTTAACTACATTGACTTCTAAGGGAGGATGATATTTAAACCACTTCTCTTTCGGGAGATCAATATGAGCAGCAAATGATTCACACAATGAGGCTGCTATCTCAGAGTCAAGTCCATATTTAGCGCTAAAATCACAAAACGTATTTCTTTCAACAAAGGATTTAACGCAATCGAACTCGAGATTCATACATGACTCCTTACCTTCATCAAACTCCCAATCTTCAGAGTTGCATTTAATTATTTCCAATAAATTCCATTTGAAGTCAATATCTCTCTTCATAAAAGAACCGGTACAAGAAGTGTCAAGCATGGTGCGATTATCATGAGAAAGCCGAGCATAGAAGTTCTGAATGATAATTTCTCTCGAGAACTCATGGTTGGGGCATGAATATAACATTGATTTAAGCCTCCCCCAAGCTTGAGCTATACTTTCTCTATCACGAGGCCAAAAATTATAAATATAATTACGATCACGATGTACCAAATGCATATGATAAAACCTTTGATGAAATTCCAATTTCAATCGGTTGTAGTTCCATGATCCAATATCATCACATAGCCTATACCATGTCAATGCTCTATCCCTCAAAGTTAAGGGAAAGACCTTCTTCTTGACCTCATCCTCGGGCAAACCTGAAGCTTAAATAAACCCCAAATCTCATCTACATAGATTAGATGCAAGTCGGGATGTGATGTTCCATCTCCTGTAAAAGGATTAGCCAGCAGTTTCTCAAGCATACCCGAAGGAAATTCATAGCAAATATTTTCAGTAGGTGCACAAGGTTGAGGAGAAATTCCTTGTGCTTCCGTTCGAGGTGAAGATACCCCGAACAAGCTCCTCAAAGGATTAGTTTCCATAGTAACAAGTGACAATAAATTTCAGCACACTATATAAATGTTTCCTTACCAAATTCCACTTACCAAAGGCGCTTCACTCCCCGGCAACGGCGTCATAAAAGATTCTTGATGACCCACAAGTGTAGGGGATCTATCATAGTCCTTTCGATAAGTAAGAGTGCAAACCCAACGAGGAGCAGAAGGATCAGACAAGTGGTTTTCAGCAAGGTATTCTCTGCAAGCACTGAAATTATCGGTAACAGAAAGTTGTGTGGTAAGATGATTCTAGAAAGTATCAAGTAACAATAGTAACAACGGTGCAGCAAAGTGGCCCAATCCCTTTTATAGAAAGGGACAAGCCTGGAAAAACTCTTATAGGAGGTAAAGCGCTCCCGAGGACACATGTGAATTTCTGTCAAGCTAGTTTTCATCATGTTTATATGATTCGCGTTCGCTACTTTGATAGTTTGATATGTGGGTGGACCGGTGCTTGGGTGCTTCCCTTACTTGGACAAACATCCCACTTATGATTAGCCCCTCTCACAAGCATCCGCAACTACGGAAGAAGAATTAAGACAAGGTCTAACCATAACATTAAACTAGTGGATCCAAATCAACCCCTTACGAAGCAACACATAAACTAGGGTTTAAGCTTCTGTCACTCTAGCAACCCATCATCTACTTACTACTTCCCAATGCCTTCCTCTAGGCCCAAATAATGGTGAAGTGTTATGTAGTCGACGTTCACATAACACCACTAGAGGAGAAACAACATACAACGCATCAAAATATTGATCGAATACCGAATTTACATGACTACTTATAGCATGACTTATCCCATGTCCTGAGGAACAAAAGTAACTACTCACAAAGCATAATTATGTTCATGACCAGAGAGGTATTGAGTAGCATCAAGGATCTAAACATATAATCTTCCACCGAGTAATCCAACTAGCATCAAGTACAAAGAGTAATTAACACTACTAGCAACCTTACAAGTCCCAATCGGAGTCGCGAGACGGAGATTGCTTACAAGAGATGAACTAGGGTTTGGAGATGAGATGGTGCTGATGAATTTTTTGATGGTGATGAGTCCCCTCCAATGAGAGGAGTGTTGATGATGACGATGGCGACGATTTCCCCCTCCGGGAGGGAAGTTTCCCCGACAGGACGACCCTGCCGGAGCTCTAGATTAGTTCTACTCAAGTTCCGCCTAGTGGCGGTGGCGATTCCTCCCGAAAGCCTCCTCTTGATTATTTTTCTGGAATGAAACCCTCCTTATAGCAAAAGAGGGGAGCCAGAGGGCCAACAGGGAGCCCACAAGCCCCCTAGGCGCAACCAGGGGGGGTAGGCCGCGCCTAGCAGGCTTGTGGCCTCCTGGTGGCTCCCCTCTGGTACATCTTCTGCCCAGTATTTTTTATAAATTCCAAAATAATTCCTTGTTGATTTTCACGGATCTTGGAGTTGCGCAGAATAGGTATCTCAAACTTGCTCCCTTTTCAGGCCAGAATTACAGCTGCCGGCATTCTCCCTCTTCATGTAAACCGTGAAGTGTAATAACAGCCCATAAAGCGTTTAATATCAACATAAAAGCATGATGCAAAATGGACGTATCAGCCATCACCACCGCCGGTCAGCCATCGTATCAACCTCTCCTTGTTCTCTTCATTCCCCACAAGGTCCTCGTCCTGGGTGAAGTTGAGAGCTTGATTGGTCAACCAAGAGGCAGATCTGTCGACGACTGCATAATCCTTCCTCCTCCGCTTGGCGTCTTGCAGGTTGGCTTTGATTTCTTGGAGCTTGGCCTCCAGGATGCGCCACGTCTTGATATGCTTGAGCCTCATCATCATCTTGTCGGCGAAGATGAAGATGAACTCATCGATGATGTCCTCCAGCTTGTAGGTGAACTCATCGATGATGTCCTAGATCTGGAAGGCGAGGCCCCTGATCTCGCCGACGAAGATGGCGGTGGTCTTGTCGGTGTCCTTGAACCGCTCCGCCTCCTACAGGTAGGCCTGCATGCTCTCCAACTCCGCGTCAGACCGGCGGATCTTGCCAAAGAGGCCCCTAAGGGCGGCGGCTTCCTTGCCAAATAGAGACCCGCCAAACATGGCCGCCTCTTCCTTGCCAAACAGCGACCTGCGAGTTTTGTATGATATTACTGACTGATTTTCGGTCCCGGGGCTTTCGTACGTTCCGCGAACTCAGTGGACCTATTACGGTGACATCTTCAAATCTCGCAGATTGGGTCCATTGTGGCATGTTTTGTATGCTATTACCTAGTGGTTTGGGTCGCAGGGCGATCCGAATGTTCCACGACCTCTTGGGACCGGTTACGGGGACCTCGTCAAAACATGCAGATTTGGTCAATTTTGGTGAATTTTGTATGCTATTCTCACTGATTTTGGGGTCCGGAGCAATACGGACGTTCCACGAAATTATGGGTCCGGTTACGGGGACCTCATCAAAACTCGCAGATTTTATACATTCTCGTCAGTTTTGTATGCTATTACTCACTCATTTTGGGTCTTGGGGCGATCGGAACATTCCGCAAACTCCGTCGACTAGTTACGGTGACCTCGTCAAAAGTTGAAGCTTTCGTCCATTCTGGCCAGTATTCTATGCTATTACTCACTGATTTTGGGTCTCGGGGCGATACGAACGTTTCGCGAACTCGTTGGACCGGTTACGGGGAGCTCATCAAAACTCGCAATTTTGGTCCATTCTGGCAAGTTTTGTATGCTATTACTCACTGATTTTGTGACCCGGGGCGGTCTGAACGTTCGGCGAACTCTTCGTACCGGTTACGGTGACCTCATCAAAACTCGCAGATTTGGTTGATTCTCGCCTGTTTTTTATGCTATTACTCACTCATTTTAGGTCCTGGTGCGATACGAATGTTCTGCGAACTCTTGGGGCCGGTTATGGGGAACTCATAAAAACTCTCTCATTTGGTCCATTCTTGACAGTTTTCTATGCTCTTATTCACTTTTTTTATTCCTGGGGCTATACGAACGGCCCTCTTCAAAATCCGTAGATTTGGTCCACTCTGGCCAGTTTTCTATGCTATTATTCACTGATTTTGGGTCTTTGGGCGATAGAAAAATTTCATGAACTCCTGGGTCCGGTTAGGGGACCTCGTCAAACTCGTAGAGTTTATACATTCTGGCCAGTTTATATGCTATTACTCACTGATTTTGGGTCCCGGGCAATCCGAACGTTCCGCGACCTTCGTGGACCAGTTACGGGGACCTCGTGAAAACACGCAAATTTGGTCCATTCTGGCCAGTTTTGTATGCTATTACTCACTGATTTTGGGCCGTGTGGCGATCAGAACGTTCCGCAAACTCCGGGGATCGGTCATGGGGACCTCGTCAAAACTAGCAGATTTTGTCCATTGCGGACAACTTTCTATGCAATTACTCACTCATTTTGGGTCCAAGGGCGATACAAACATTTGGGGAACTTTGGGGTCCTTTTACGGGGACCTCATCAAAACTCGTAGATTTTCTACATTCTAGCCAGTTTTGTATGATATTACTCACTGATTTTCGGTCCCGGGGCTATTCGTAGGTTTCACGAACTCAGTGGCCCGGTTACGGTGACCTCTTTAAAACTCGTAGATTGGGTCAATTCTGGCATTTTTGTATGCTATTACTCAGTGGTTTGGGTTCTAGGGCGATCTAAATGTTCCACAACCTCTTGGGAGAGGTTACGGGGACCTCGTCAAAACATGCAGATTTGGTCAATTTTGGCGAGTTTTGTATGCTATTATACTCACTCATTTTGGGGCCCGGGGCAATAAGGACGTTCCGCGAAATGGTGGGTCCGGTTACGGGAACCTCGTCAAACTCGCAGATTTTATACATTCTGGTCAGTTTTGTATGCTATTACTCACTCATTTTTGGTCCCGGGGCGACCGGAACATTCCGCAAACTCCGTCGACTGGTTACGGTGGCCTCGTTAAAAGTCGCAGGTTTCGTCCATTTTGGCCAGTTTTCTATGCTATTACTCACTGATTTTGGGTCTCGGGGCGATACGAACGTTTCGCGAACTCATTGGATCGGTTACGGGGAGCTCATCAAAACTCGCAATTTTGGTCCATTCTAGCCAGTTTTTATGCTATTACTCACTGATTGTGTGTCCTGGGGCAGTCTGAACGTTCGGCGAACTCTTGGGACCGGTTACGGGGACCTCGTCAAAACTCGCATATTTGGTCGATTAGCGCTAGTTTTCTATGCTATTACTCACTGATTTTAGGTACCGGTGCGATACAAATGTTCCGCGAACTCTTGGGACCGGTTACGGGGACCTCATAAAAACTCTCAGATTTGGTCCATTCTTGACAGTTTTCTATGCTCTTACTCACTGATTTTGAGTCCCAGGGCGATACGAACGTTCCGCGAACTCCGGGGGGCGGTTACGGGGACCTCTTCAAAATCCTTAGAGTTGGTCCATTCTGTCGAGTTTTCCATGCTATTACTGATTTTGGGTCCGGGGGTGATACAAACATTCGATGAACTCCCGGGTCCGGTTAGGGGGACCTCGTCAAACTCCTAGAGTGTATACATTCTGGCCAATTTTGTATGCTATTACTCATTGATTTTGGGTCCCAGGCAATCCGAACGTTCCACGACCTCCGTGGACCGGTTAGGGGGACCTCATGAAAACACGCAAATTTGGTCCATTCTGGCCAGTTTTGTATGCTATTCTCATTGATTTTGGGTCGCTGGTGATTAGAACGTTCCGCGAACTCTGGGGACCGGTTACAGGGACCTCGTCAAAACTTGCAGATTTTGTCCATTCCGGACAGCTTCCTATGCTATTACTCACTCATTTAGGGTCCAGGGGCGATACAAACATTCGGGGAGCTTTGGGGTCCTTTTACGGGGACCTCATCAAAACTCGCTGATTTGGTCCATTCTGTCGAGTTTTGTATGCTATTACTCACTCTGTTTGGGTCCCGTAGCGCTACAAGCGTCCGACCAACTCTTGGGTCCGGTTACGGGGACCTCGTCAAAACTCGTAGGTTTTGTACATTCTATCCAGATTTGTATGATATTACTCAATGATTTTCGGTACCGGGGCTATCCGTACGTTCCGCGAACTTAGTGGACCGGTTACGGCGACCTCTTGAAAACTCGCAGACTGGGTCCATTCTGGCATATTTTGTATGCTATTGCTCAGTGGTTTGGGTCGCAGGGCGATCCGAATGTTCCACAACCTCTTGGGACCTTTTATATGGATCTCATAAAAACTCGCAGATTTGGTCAATTCTGTCGAGTTTTGTATGCTATTACTCACTCTGTTTGGGTCCCGGGGCAATACGGATGTTCCTCAAAATTGTGGGTCCCGTTACGGGGACCTTGTCAAAACTCGCAGATTTTATAAATTTTGGTCAGTTTTGTATGCTATTACTCACTCATTTTGGGTCCCGGGTCGATTGGAACATTCCGTCGACCTGTTAAAGTGACCTCGTCAAAAGTCACAGGTTTCGTCCATTCTGGCCAGTTTTCTATGCTATTACTCACTGATTTTGGGAACTAGGGCGGTCTGAACATTCGGCGAACTCTTGGGGCCGGTTACGGGGACCTCGTCAAAACTCACATATTTAGTCAATTAGCCCTAGTTTTCTATGCTATTACTCACTGATTTTAGGTCCCAGTGCGATACAAATGTTCCGCGAACTCTTGGGACCGGTTACAGGACCTCATAAAAATTCACAAATTTGGTTCATTCTTGACAGTTTTCTACGCTCTTACTCACTCATTTTCAGTCCCGGGGCGTTACGAGTGTTTCGCGAACTCCAGGGTCCATTTACGGGGACCTTTTCAAAATCCGTACATTTGGTCCATTCTGGGCAGTTTTCCATGCTATTACTCACTGATTTTGGGTCCTGGGGTGATACGAACATTCGATGAACTCCTGGGTCCGGTTAGGGGGACCTCGTCAAACTCTTAGAGTTTATACATTCTGGCCAGTTTTGTATGCTATAACTCACTGTTTTTGGGTCCTGGGGCGATCCAAACGTTCTACGAACTCAATGGACCGGTTACGGGGACCTCTTCAAAACTTGCACATTTGGTCAATTTTGGCGAGTTTTGTATGCTATTACTCACTGATTTTGGGGCCCGGGGCAATACGAACGTTCCGCGAAGTCTAGGGCCGGTTATGGGTACCTCGTCAAAACCCGCAAATTTTGTACATTCTGGTACCGGGGCGATTGGAACGTTCCGCAAACTCCATGGACCGGTTACGGTGACCTCGTGTGAGTTCACATGTTTCGTCCATTCTGGCTAGTTTTGTATGCTATTACTCACTGATTTTGTGTCTCGAGGCGATAAGAACGTTTCACGAACTTGTTGGACCAGTTACGGGGAGGTCATCAAAACTCGCAATTTTGGTCCATTCTGGCCATTTTTGTATGCTATTACTCACTGATTTTGTGTCCCGGGGCAGTCCTAACGTTCCGCGAACTTTTGGGACCGGTTACGGTGATCTCGTCAAAACTTGCAGATTTGGTCAGTTTAGGCGAGTTTTGTATGCTATTACTCACTGATTTTGGGGGCGATACGGACGTTTCGCGGAATTCTGGGTCCGCTTACGGGGACCTCTTGAAAACTCGTAGATTTTATACATTCTGGTTAGTTTTGTATGCTATTACTCACTCATTTTCGGTCCCGGGGCGATCGGAATGTTCCAGAAACTTCGTGGCCGGTTACTGTGACCTCGTCAAAAGTCCCAGGTTTCGTCCATTCTAGCCATTTTTCTATGCTATTACTCACTGATATTGTGTCTCGGGCGATACGAGCGTTTCGCGAACTCATTGGACCGGTTACGAGGAGCTCGTGAAAACTCACAATTTTGGTCCATCCTGGTAGTTCTGTATGCTATTACTCACTGATTTTGTGTCCCTGGGCGGTTCGAATATTCCACGAACTCTTGGGACCGGTTACGGGGACCTCGTCAAAACTCTCAGATCTGGTCGATTCTCACCAGTTTTCTACGCAATTACTCATTGATTTTGGGTCCCGGTGCGATACAAACGTTCCGCGAACTCTGGGGACCAGTTACGGGGACCTCATAAAAACTCATAGATTTGGTCCATTCTGGACAGTTTTCTATGCTCTTACTCACTGATTTTGTGTCTCGGGGTGATACGAACGTTCCGCAAACTCCCGGGGCCGATTAGGGGAATTCTTCAAAATTCGTAGATTTGTTCCATGCTGGCCAGTTTTCCATGCTATTACTGAGTGATTTTGGGTCCCGGGGCGATAGGAACATTCGATGAACTCTTGGGTACGGTTAGGGGGACCTCGTCAAAACTCGTAGAGTTTATATATTCTGGCCAGTTTTGTATGCTATTACTCATTGATTTTGTGTCCCGGGGCGATCCGAACATTCCGCGAACTCTTGGGACCGGCTACGGGGAGCTCGTCAAAAGTTGCACATTTGGTCCATTCTCGCGAGTTGTATATGCTATTACTCACTGATTTTGGGTCCCGGGAGGATAAGAACGATCCGAGACCTCTTCGGACCGGTTACGGGGACCTCATCAAAACTCGCAGATTTGATTCATTCTGGCCAGTTTTTATTCTATTTCTCACTGATTTTGGGTCCCACGGTGATACGAACGTTCCGCGAGCTCTATGGACTAGTTACGGGGACCTCGTCAATACTCATAGATTTGGTCCATTCTAGCCAGTTTTCTGCGCTATTACTCACTACTTTGGGTCCCGGGGCGATGCAAATGTTCCGCGAACTCCGGGGGCCGGTTACGGGGACATCGTCAAAACTCGCACACCTGGTCCGTTCTGGCCAGTTTTCCATGCTATTACTCACTGGTTTTGGGTCCCGGGGCGATACGAACATTCGGTGAACTCATGGGTCCGGTTAGGGGGACCTCGTCAAAACTCATAGAGTTTATACATTCTCGCAGATCTGGATGCTATTAATCGCTGATTTTGGTTTTCGGGGCGATCTAAACGTTCCGCGAACTCCGTGGACCGGTTAAGGGGACCTTGTCAAAACACGCAAAGTTGGTCAACTCTGGCCAGTTTTGTATGCTATTACTCACTGATTTTGGGTCGCGGGGCGATCAGAACGTTCCGCAAACTCCGGGGACCGGTTACGGGGACCTCGTCTAATCTAGCAGATTTTGTCCATTTTCGACAGCTTTCTATGCTATTACTTAATGATTTTGGGTCCAGGGGCGATACGAACATTCGGGGAACTTTGGGGTCCTTTTTTGAGGACCTCTTCAAAACTCGCAGATTTGGTCCATTTTGTCCACTTTTGTATGCTATTACTCACTCTGTTTTGGTCCCGTGACGCTACAAACTTTCTGTGAACACTTGGGTCCCGTTACGGAGACATCGTCAATATTCGTAGATTTTATACATTCTACCTAAGTTTGTATAATATTACTCACTGATTCTCGGTCCCGAGGTTATCCGTACGTTCCGCGAACTCAGTGGACCTGTTTCGGGGACCTCTTCAAAACTCACAGATTGGGTCCATCGTGGCATGTTTTGTATGCCATTACTCACCGGTTTGCGTCGGAGGGCGATCCGAATGTTCCACGACCTCTTGCCACCGGTTACGGAGACCTCGTCAAAACTCGCAAATTTGGTCCATTCTGGCCAGTTTTCTTTTCTATTTCTCACTGATTTTGTGTCCCAGGCGATACGAATGTTTCGCGAACTCTGGGGGCCGGCTATGGGGACATCTCAAAACTCGCAGATTTGGTCCATTCTGGCAAGTTTTCAATGCTATAACTCACTGATTTTTGGTCCGAGGGCGGTAGGAACATTTAGTGAACTCCTGGGTCTGGTTAGAGGGACCTCATCAAAACTCGTAGATTTTATACATTCTGGCCAGTTTTGTATACTATAACTCACTAATTATGGGTCTCGGGGCGATCCGAACATTCAGCGAACTCCGTAGACCGGTTATGGGGTTTTGTATGTTTTTGAGTTTTGTATTTTTTTACTCTCTGATTTTGGGGCCCGGGTTGATACGCACGTTCCACGATATTCTGGCTCCGGTAACGGGGACCTCGTCAAAACTCACATATTTTATACATTCTGGTCAGTTTTGTATGCTATTACTCACTCATTTTGGGTCCTGTGGCGATCCGAACATTCCGCAAACTCCGTGGACCGGTTACGGTGACCTCGTCAAAAGTCACAGGTTTCGTCCATTCTCGCCCGTTTTCTATGCTATTACTCACTGATTTTGTGTCTCGGGGGAATATGAACGCTTTGCGAACTCGTTGGACCAGTTACGGGCAGCTCATCAAAACTCGCAATTTTGGTCCATTCTCGCCAGTTTTGTATGCTATTACTCACTGATTTTGTGTCCCGGGGCGATCCGAACGTTCCGCGAACTTAGTGGACCGGTTACGGTGACCTCTTCAAAACTCGCAGATTGGGTCCATTCTGGCATGTTTTGTATGCTATTACTCAGTGGATTGGGCCACATGGCGATCCGAATGTTCCACGACCTCTTGGGACCTTTTAGAGGGATCTCATCAAAACTCGCAGATTTGGTCAATTCTGTCGAGTTTTGTATGCTATTACTCACTCTGTTTGGGTCCCGGGGCAATACAGATGTTCCGGGAAATTGTGGGTTCGGTTACGGGGACCTCGTCAAAACTCGTAGATTTTATACATTCTGGTCAGTTTTGTATGCTATTACTCACTCATTTTGGGTCCCGGGGCGATCGAAACATTTCGCAAACTCCGTCCGCCGGTTACAGTGACCTCGTCGAAAGTCGCGGGTTTCTTCCATTCTGGACAGTTTTCTATGCTATTACTTACTGATTTTGGGAACTGGGGCGGTCTGAACATCCGGCGAACTCGTGGTGCCGGTTACGGGGACCTCATCAAAACTCGCATATTTTGTCAATTAGCGCTAGTTTTCTATGCTATTACTCTCTGATTTTAGGTCCCGGTGCGATACAAATGTTCCGCGAACTCTTGGGACCGGTTACGGGACCTCATAAAAACTCACAGATTTGGTCCATTCTTGACAGTTTTCTATGCTATTACTCACTGATTTTGAGTCCCGGGGCGTTACGAGCGTTCCGCGAACTCCAGGGTCCGATTACAGGGACCTTTTCAACATTAGTAGATTTGGTCCATTCTGGGCAGTTTTTCATGCTATTACTCACTGATTTTGGTTCCCGGGGTGATACGAACATTCGATGAACTCCTGACTCCGGTTAGGGGGAACTCGTCAAACTCGTAGAGTTTACACATTCTGGCCAATTTTGTATGCTATAACTCACTAATTTTTGGTCCTGGGGCGATCCAAACGTTCTGCGAACCCAGTGGACAGGTTACGGGAACCTCGTCAAAACTTGCAGATTTGGTCAATTTTGGCGAGTTTTGTATGCTATTACTCACTGATTTTGGGGCCCGGGGCGATACGAACGTTCCGCGAACTTTGGGTCTGGTTATGGGTACCTCGTCAAAACCCGCAAATTTTGTACATTCTGGTACCGGGGCGATCGGAGCGTTCCGCAAACTCCGTGGACCGGTTACGGTGACCTCGTCAAATTCACAGGTTTCGTCCATTCTGGCTAGTATTGTATACTATTACTCACTGATTTTGTGTCTCGAGGCGATATGAATGTTTCGCGAACTCGTTGGACCGGTTATGGGGAGGTCATCAAAACTCGCAATTTTGGTCCATTCTGACCATTTTTGTATGCTATTACTCACTGATTTCGTGTCCCGGGGCAGTCCGAACGTTCCGCGAACTCTTGGGACCGGTTACGGTGACCTCGTCAAAACTTGCAGATTTGGTCAGTTTTCGCGAGTTTTGTATGCTATTACTCAATGATTTTGGGGTGATACGGACGTTCCGCGAAATTCTGGGTCCGGTTACGGGGACCTCATGAAAATTCGCAGATTTTATTCATTCTGGTCAGTTTTGTATGCTATTACTCACTCATTTTTGGTCCCGGGGCGATCGGAATGTTCCGCAAACTTCGTGGACCGGTTACTGTGACCTCGTCAAAGGTCGCAGGTTTCCTCCATTCTAGCTAGTTTTCTATGCTATTACTCACTGATATTGTGTCTCGGGCGATACGAACGTTTCGCGAACTCGTTGGACCGGTTACGGGGAGCTCATGAAAACTCGCAATTTTGGTCCATCCTGGCAGTTGGGTATGCTATTACTCATTGTTTTTGTGTCCCGGTGCGGTTCGAATGTTCCACGAACTCTTGGGACCGGTTACGGGGACCTCGTCAAAACTCTCACATCTAGTCGATTCTCACCAGTTTTCTATGCAATTACTCACTGATTTTGGGTCCCGGTGCGATACAAACGTTCCGCAAACTCCGAGGACCAGTTACGGGGACCTCATAAAAACTCATTGATTTGGTCCATTCTGGACAGTTTTCTATGCTCTTACTCACTGATTTCGTGTCCTGGGGCGATACGAACGTTTTGCGAACTCCCCGGGCCGATTACGGGGAACTCTTCAAAATTCGTAGATTTGATCCATTGTGGCTAGTTTTCCATGCTATTACTCACTCATTTTGGGTCCCGGGGCGATACGAACATTCGATGAACGCTTGGGTCCGGTTAGGGGGACCTCGTCAAAACTCATAGAGTTTATATATTCTGGTTAGTTTTGTATGCTATTACTCACTGATTTTGTGTCCCGGGGTGATCCAAACATTCCGCGAACTGTTGGGACCGGCTACGGGGAGCTCGCCAAAAGTTGCACATTTGGTCCATTCTCGCCAGTTGTATATGCTATTACTCACCTCTTGGGACTCGCAGTTTTGACCTGTTCCGGCCAAGTTTGTATGCTATTACTCACTGATTTTTGGTCATGATGTGATCCGAATGTTCCGGGAATCCCGGGGTCCGATTACGGGGAACTCGTGAAAACTCGCAGTTCTGGCCTATTCCGGCCAGGTTCGTATGCTATTACTCACTGATTTTGGGTCCTGCTCTGATCCGAATGTGTCGCGAACCCTGGGGTCCGGTTACGTGAAACTCGTCAAAACTCACAGTTTTTCCTATTGTGGCAATTTTGTATCCTATTAGTCACTGATTTTGGGTCGTGGTGTGATCCGTACGTTTCGGGAACCTCGTGGTCCGGTTATAGTGAACTCGTAAAAACTCGCAATTTTGGCCACTGAATTCGGGTCCTACTGCGATCCAGACGCTTCGGGAACCCCGGGATCCGGTTACAGGGAACTCGTCAAAACTCACAGTTTTTGCCTATTGTGGCCAGGTTTGTATCCTATTAGTCATTGATTTTGGGTCCTCATGCGTTTCAAAAGTTTCAGGAACTGTGGGTCCGGTTTCAGGGAACTCGTCAAAACTCACAGTTTTGACCTATTCCGGCCAGATTTGTATGCTATTACTCACTCATTTTGTATCGTGCTACAATCTGAATGTTTTGTGAACCCCGGGCTCCGGTTACGGGGAACTCGTCAAAACTCGCAATTTTGGCCTATTCTGGCCACTTTTGTATGCTATTAGTCACTGATTTTGGGTCCTGCTGTGATTGGAACATTTCGGGAAACCTAGGGTCCGTTTACGGGGAACTCGTCAAAACTCGCAGTTTTGCCATATTCCAGCCAGTTTCGTATGCTATTACTCACTGATTTTGGTTCCTGCTACGATCCAAACATTTTGGGAACCGCGGGGTCCGGTTACGGGGAATTTGTCAAAACTCACAGTTTTGGTCTATTCCGACCAGATCCAAACATTTTGGGAACCCTGGGTTCCGGTTTTGGGGAACTCGTCAAAACACGCATTTTTGGTCTATTCCGACCAGTTTTGTATGCTATTACTCACTGATTTTGGTTCCTGCTGTGATCTAAACATTTTGGGAACCCCGGGGTCCGGTTACGGGGAATTCTTCAAAACTCGCAGTTTTGGTCTATTCCGACTAGTTTTCCATGCTATTACTCATTAATTTTGGGTCCTGCTGCGATCCGTACGTTTCAGGAACCTCATGGTCAATTCTCGCCAGTTTTGTACAATTATATGTATGAACACTAGGCCAATTCCTTGGAAGGATTTCCCCGCGTGTGATGGGACAGATGAGAAAAAGAGCACCTCCATTCCTTTTCATAGAAACAAGTACTCCCTCTGTTCTAGAAAAAGTGTCGTTGATTTAGTACAACAGAGGGAGCATTTGTTTAGAAAACTGTGTGTTCCTTTTCTCAGAAAAGCAGAGGAACTTTGCAATATTGGATGAATATTCAATCAACATCACAGGAAATCTAACTTACGTACATTCCGTCTCCAATATGACGACAGAGCAAAGCTCAGCTCCCTGATTTCATCGTCAATTCGTCAAATGCAGTCTTTAATTTACAGCAAAATAGTTCACAATATGATCATGCTATCATGAACAAAGTCTGTAGCATACACCTGCTGAATAGTGAGGAACAGATACTTGTATATTGCTCAGTAATGACTGAGCAAAGCTAGAAATGCCAAAGGAAGTAGTTACTTAGGCGACAAAAACTGATGGGCAGAATATTCATTGCACACATCGTAGTTTCAAATAAGACGACATGTGTTGGCATTGTTCTCCACTTCAGGACTGTGTAGTACGCCGACTCGTGCTTCTTTTTCTTCTTTGCAGCTAGGATATTGTCAGGTCGCGGGAAATATATATCTACATTTGATCTTACTTGTCTTTGATCCAAAGCAGGATACATAGCTCATATATAGCAGTAGTAACAAGGAAGAGCCCTAATTTCCACCGAGAAACTAATGTAAGAACCTCATATATGCAATTTTTCAAGGGCTGCAAGGTGTTCAATGCCATCGGGAAGAATCTTTAGCTCAGGACAGTCTACCAACAATAGCTCAACGAGGTTTTCAATTGCGCCCTCCTCTATTTCCACTTGGTTGAGTTGTGGTGCGCCCCATATGTACAGATCCCTAAGTTTTGGAAATGACCCCGCGCATAAATTCAACCTCTTCCCTTCAAAAGCCCTTGATAGGTTAAGAAAACATAGACCGCATAACACAAGCAGACAGGGAAATGTTCACTCATCAATACTGGAAAATGCCAGGTCCAACCGAGTGAGCTTATTAAGGTGTGACCAAGAAGAGGAAAGCCGAGGCATCAATGGTTTTTCTAGCTGCCCTCATAAATCAAGGAAAGAAAGGGTTGGATGTAATTGTAGCCAATTTAGTATGCTATTACTCATTGAGATTGCATCCCGGGGCGATCCGAATGTTCCACGAACTCCGTGGACCGGTTATGGGGTCCTCTTAAAACTCGCAGATTGCGTTCAGTCTCGCAGATGGCGATCCGAACGTTCCACAACTCTTGGGATCGGTTACGGGGACCTCATCAAAACTCGTAGATTTGGTCCATTCTCGCGAGTTTTCTATCCTATTACTCACTGATTTTGGGTCCCGGGGCCATACGAACATTCCGGGAAATCTAGGGGCCGGTTACACATACCTCGTCAAAACTCGCAGATATTCTCCATTCTGGCCAGTTTTCCATGCTATTACTCACTGAATTTCGGTCCGAGGGTGGTAGGAACATTCGGTAAACTCCTGGGTCTGGTTACGGAGACCTCATCAAAACTCATAGATTTTATACATTTTGGCTAGTTTTGTATGCTATTACTCACTGATTTTGGGTCCTGGGGCGATCCGAACATTTTGCGAACTTAGTGGACCGGTTACGGGGACCTCTCAAAACTTGCAGATTTGGTCAATTTTGGCGAGTTTTGTATGCTATTACTCACTGATTTTGGGGCCCGGGGCGATATGGACGTTCCGCGATATTCTGGACCGGTTACGGGGACCTCGTCAAAACTCGGAAATTTTATACATTCTCGTCAGTTTTGTATGTTATTACTCACTCATTTTGGGTCCAGGGGCAATACGAACATTCGGGGAACTTCGGGGTCCTTTTACGGGGACCTCATCAAAACTCGCAAATATTGTCCATTCTAGCCAATTTTGTATGCTATTACTCACTCTGTTTGGGTCCCGTGGCGCTTGCTACGGCAACAGACAACAACGCCAGAAATTGATACGTTGACGGAGACTGGGCTTGCGTTGGTTTTTCCCTTGAAGAGGAAAGGGTGATGCAGCATAGGACCAGTAAGTATTTCCCTCAGTTCGAGAACCAAGGTATCAATCGAGTAGGAGAATCTCGTCAAGTCCAGAGTACCTGCGCAAACACAAAAGAGCTTGCACCCAACACTTTAAAGGGGTTGTTAATCCCTTCAAGATTGATTGCAAAGTGAGATCTGAAGGCGGAAAGTGCAACGAAGTAAAAAGTGTAAGGCTGAAAATATAGTGTAGAGTAGACCCGGGGGCCATAGTGTTCAAACTCATGACGATATCTAAATAAAGTGTAAGGCTTATCTCAAAATAGCAAATATTATGGTGGGTGAACAAATTACTGTCGAGCAATTGATAGAACCGCGCAAACTCATGACGATATCTAAGGCAATGATCATACATATAGGCATCACGTCCGAGACAAGTAGACCGATACTTTCTGTATCTACTACTATTACTCCACACATCGACCGCTATCCAGCATGCATCTAGTGTATTGAGTTCGTGACGAACAGAGTAACGCCTTAAGCAAGATGACATGATGTAGAGGGATAATCTCAAACCAATGATGAAAACCCCATCTTTTTACCCTTGATGGCAACAACACGATGCGTGCCTCGCTACCCCTTCTGTCACTGGGTGAGGTCACCGCATGTTATGAACCCAAAACCAAGCACTTCTCCCATTGCAAGAATCATAGATCTAGTTGGCCAAACAAAACCCACAACTCGAAGAGAATTACAAGGATATGAAATCATGCATAAGAGGGATCAGAAGAAACTCAAATAAGATTCATAGATAATGTGATCATAAATCCACAATTCATCTAATCTTGACAAACACACTGCAGAAGAAGATTACATCGGATAGATCTCCATGAAGATCATGGAGAACTTTGTATTGAAGATCCAAGAGAGACAAGAAGCCATCTAGCTACTAGCTATGGACCCCTAGGTCTATGGTGAACTACTCACGCATCATCGGAGAGGTCATGGTGTTGATGAAGAAGCCCTCCGTTTCCGAATCACCCCTCCAGCAGGGCACCAGAACGTGCCCCAGATGGGATCTTGCGGAGACAGAATCTTGCGGCGGCGGAAAAGTACTTTCGATGATCTCCTGATTTTTTCTGGGATTTTAGGGAATATATAGGCGCAAAACCTAGGGCAGAGGTGGCCCAGGGAGCCCACAAGCCAGGCTGGCGCGGGCCCCCCTGGCCGCACCGTGAGGGCTTGTGGGGTCCCTGCAAGCCCCCTGCCCTGATTCTCCGGCTTCCCGATCTTTTTCTGTTTTGGAAAAAATCTTTTTGGCAGTTTCATTCCGTTTGGACTCCATTCAAAATCCTCCTCTAAAAGGGGTCAAAAACATGGAAAAAACAGGAACTGGCACTTGGCACTGAGTTAATAAGTTAGTCCCAAAATATATATAAAAGGCATACAAAACATCCAAAGTTTGACAAGATAATAGCATGAAACCATCAAAAATTATAGATACGTTGGAGAGGTATCAAGCATCCCCAAGCTTATCTCCTGCTCGTGCTCGAGTAGGGGAGTGATAAAGAATGAATTTTTGATGTGGAATGCTACCTAGCATAGTTGTCCTTTGCAACTTCTTTCATGTGACATGAATGTTCAGATCGGTAAGATTCAAAACAATAGTTTGCTATTGACATGAAAACAGTAATACTTCAAGCAAACTAGCAAGGTAATCATGAACTTTCAAAATAACAAGGCCAATGAAAGTTATCCCTACAAAATCATATAGTCTGGCTATGCTCCATCATCTTCACACAACGAATGTAAATCATGCACAACCCCGGTATTGGACAAGTACTTGTTTTCGCACTCTTACTTTCTCAAACTTTTTATAACTATCACGCAATACATGAGCATGAGCCATGGATATAGCACTAAAAGTGGAATAGAGTGTGGTGGTGGTTGTGAGACAAAAATGAGGAGATGGTCACATTGACTCGGCGTATCAAAGGGCTATGGAGATGCCCATTAATAGATATCAATGTGAATGAGTAGTGATTGCCATACAAGGGATGCACTAGAGCTATAAGTATGTGAAAGCTCAAAAGTAGAACTAGTGGGTGTGCATCCAACTTGCTTGCTCACGAAGACCTAGGGCAATTTTGAGGAAGCCCATTATTGGAATATACAAGCCAAGTTATATAATAAAGATCCCCACTAGCATATGGTAGTGAAAAAGCAAGTAGCTCTCAATCATGAAGAACATGGTGCTATTACGAAGCACAAGTGTGGAAAAAGATAGTAACATTGTCCTTTCTCTCTTTTTCTCTCTTCTCTTTTTTTGGGGCTCTTGGGCCTCTTTTTTTTCTCTTTTCTCCTCTTTTTTTTATTGGGCACTTTGGCCTCTCTTTTTTTCCTAACATGGGACAATGCTCTAATAATGATGATCATCACACTTTTATTTACTCACAGCTCAAAGCTTAGAAATGACTCTATAGGAAATGCCTCCGGCAGTGTATCGGGATGTGCAACAATCTAGCTTGGCGTATGACGTTGAAACATCTCGCTAGATATCTTATGATCATGCAATGGCAATATGAGAGTGACGGCACAAGTCATGAGATGGAACGGTGGGAGTTGCATGGCAATATATCTCGGAATGGCTATGAAAATGCCATAGTAGGTAGGTATGGTGGCTGTTTTGAGGAAGGCATATTGTGGGTTTGTGTACCGACGAAAGTTGCGCGGCACTAGAGAGGCTAGCAATGGTGGAAGGTGAAAGTGCATCTATACCATGGATTGACATTAGTCATGAAGAACTCACATACTTGTTGCGAAAGTTTTTATTAGGAATCGAAACAAAGTGCTAAACGCATACTCCTAGGGGAAGGGTTGGTAGGTGTTAACCATCGCACGATCCCGACCTCAACACAAAGGATGACAATCAATAGATCAATTATGCTCCGACTTCCTAACATAGCGGTTCACCATACGTGCATGCTACGGGAATCACTAACTTCAACACAAGTATTTCAAGATTCACAACACCCTACTAACATAACTCTTAATATTACCGAATCCACGTCTCAAAACTAATTGAGAGGAATCAAGACTTCTCTTTCTACTCAATGCACATGAAGATGGAGGTTTTTGTATCCTCTTTGGGTACCTATCACCTTTGGGAATACTTTCATAGCATAAGCCAACTACCAAGTCACGCACCGCCGTGCTCTAAAATATATAAGTGAAGCACATAGAGCAAAATTATCTAGCTCAAAAGATATAAGTGAAGCACTATGAGCATTCTAGCAAAATCACGATGAGTGCATGTCTCTCTCTCTCAAAAGGGTGTGCATCAAGGATGATTGTGACACAACAAAAATAAAAGAGTCCTATGATACAAGACGCTCCAAGCAAAACACATATCATGTGGTGAATAAAAATATAGCTCCAAGTAATGTTACCGATGGATTAAAGACGAAAGAGGGGATGCCTTCCCGGGGCATCCCCAAGCTTAGGATTTTTGGCATCCTTGAATTTGGCTTGGGATTCCTTGGGCATCCCCAAGCTTGAGCTCTTTCCACTCCTTATCTCTTTGTCCATGAGAACATCAACCAAAACTTGAAAACTTCACAACACAAAACTTAAACAGAAACTCGTGATAACATTAGCACAAGAAAACAAACTACCACCTCTTCTGGTACTATATAAAACTTGAATTCTATTTATATTGGTGTTGGGCTACTGTATTCTCACTTTTCCATGGCTAGTACCCCCTGATACTAACCATAGTTTCATCAAAAGAAGCAACCAACTCAACAAAAACAGAATCTGTCAAAAACAGACCAGTCTGTAGCAATCTGTATACTTCGTATACTTATGGTACCTCAAAAATTCTGAACAATTACGACTGCCTGGAAAAAGGCATATAAACCAGAAGCAAAAAGAATCAACTCAAAATCTCTTACAGAATAAAAATGAAAAATCATCTGGTGAGCGAAACGTTTCTGTCTTTTTCCAGCAGGATCAAACAACCATTACCAAGACTAGTCATAAAGGTTTTGCTTGGCTCAAACAGAAAAAGAAACACAAAAAACACAATCACAACAGAATAATGATGGCGTGGACGCAAAAAATAGAAAGAAAATGATAAATCCATTGGGTTGCCTCCCAACAAGCGCTATTGTTTAACGCCCTTAGCTAGGCATAAAAGCGATAGAATCACGTATCGTCGTCTTTGGTGCTCAAACCATAAGTGGCCCTCATCATGGATTCATAAGGCAATCTTATTTTCTTTCTAGGAAAGTGCTCCATGCCCTTCTTTAAAGGAAATTGAAATATAATATTCCCTTCCTTCATATCAATGATAGCACCGATAGTCCTTAGGAAAGGTCTACCAAGAATAATAGGGCATGTAGGATTGCAATCAATGTCAAGCACAATGAAATCCACGGGTACATAGTTCCTATTTGCAATAATAAGAACATCATTGATCCTTCCCATGGGTTTCTTGACAGTAGAATCCGCAAGATGCAAATTAAGAGAACACTCTTCAATCTCATTAAAACCCCGAACATCACATAAAGACTTTGGAATCGCGGAAAGACTAGCACCCAAATCACACAAAGCATTGCATTCATAGTTTTTGATTTTGATTTTGATAGTAGGTTCCCACTCATCATGAAGATTTCTAGGGATAGAGACTTCCAATTCAAGTTTCTCTTCAAGAGATTTTATCATAGCTTCGACGATATGATCGGTAAAGGCCTTGTTTTGGCTATAAGCATGCGGAGAGCTTAGCATGGATTGCATCAAGGAAATGCATTCAATCAAGGAGCAACTATCATAGTTGAATTCCTTGAAATCCAAGGTAGTAATTTCATTACTACTCAAAGTTTTAATATCCTCTTCTCCGCTTTTAATGCTTTTAGCATCAAGATAGATGGACTCCGAATCATTGGGGCACTTTTCAACCAAAGTGGATTCATATCTAGCCCCATAATCATTAGGTTTGACAAAAGAAAACAAAGATTCAATGGGAGTCACACCAAGCACTTTAAGATCTTCGTGATTCTCATCATGAGTCTCAGGTTTAGCAGCCATTTTATTGACTAAGGTAGCCTGCTTATGAGAAATCTGGCCTACCAACTTTTCAAGATGAGCAAACTGAGCATTAAGCGCATGGAATTCTTTGGCCATATTTTCGTGGTTTTGTCACGACAGATGTCCTCGTGAAAGGACTTAAGGATGGAGCCATCGCACCTTGCTGGCGACTCAAAGGGGGTGAGCGAAAGCGAGACTCAGATTTACCCAGGTTCGGCCCCTCGTGAGGAGGTAAAAGCCTACGTCCTGCTTTGTGTAGATTGATGATGGTTTTGATTACAAGGAGGGCGTAACTCGCCTGACCTAGCTCTCGATTCTCTCTAACTCGCCTGACCTTTCCCTAGGACTCGCCTTTATATACAGGTCGAGGCCCTAGGGTTTACAAAGTCCTGCTATCCTACACTTGGTAGTTTTCCTTATCTCTAAGTCGTCGTGCTCCTCACGAACCAGAGCTTCCTTGACGTTCCATCATCCGTACAGTCTTCTTGAACCGCCCCACAACTCCTGGGCCACTGGACACATGGCCAAAGGTGAGTCGCCCCTTTGGTGACCTGGCCCATTAAGGGCGGGTTACCCACAGGTAACATCCCCAACATTAGGCCCCAGATTGTCATGAATTCATTCGTGTTAATAAACTCCCTTCAATCTTGGGGCGATTCTCCTTACTTCCAACCTTTGGTGAACGCTGAGCCGCCATTTGTGGCACTCTAACCCGAGTCGCCATATAGTATTAAAGGGTGTCACCTCAGCTCCTCGGTTCCAGTTCCCAAACAGTGTAACTGTCAGCGAATCTTTCGCCCATAATTGTTTATCCCGAAAATCTAGGCGCCATCATTGCGTTTACTGACTTGTCGCCTCGATTCCCGCATTGACAACCTCGTTTCCCGTTTCTGCTCCTTAAATAACGAGAGAAATGGGGGGGGGGGAAGAGGAGCCTCGTCACCTACCCCCATTCCACCTTCGTCTTCGCCTTCATCTCCGTGCACCGGCCTCCCGACATCGTCTCCGAGCTCGAGCATCCCGACGTCGTCCTCGGCTCAATCGCCTGCCATCATCCTCGGCTCCCAGAGTCTTTCTCCATCGACCGCGGCTCTCCCGGCGGCAAATAACACGAAGGCCCGAGCCTCCGTTCCCGGCGGTGATCCACCGTTGTCAGGTACACTTCTTCCCTCTCTTAGGTGTAGACCAAGACCTCCATGGCCGTAGCTCTTAACTCCATGGCAGGATGAACACCTCGAGATATGTTAGATCTGCTCCCCGTTGCCATGATTAGCTTCAGATTGCAATAGGCATCGACCATTTTAATCTCAACCTCCTGCTAGTTCAAAACCCGTGCTATGTTGACCAGCCTTGTAGTTGTACTATGCGCGCAGTTTATCGCCATTACCTCGGATGATATTTCCTTATTTTTTACCTGTCCGTAGATCCATAGCTTTCCGCCTATCCATAGGAACATGTTTTTTCACCCATTGAGAATATTTCTAAGGACAAGAACGTTTTCAAGAGTCGCCTTTTAACTTCAGCCTTCATGGCGACTCAGTTTAATTACTATAGTCAGGACGCCCCTATCATTCAGTCTGGTGGGCGAGTTACTAAACCCTTTTGTGAACACCATGGACCCGTACCAGCGGGTTAGAATACTTTTTATCTTTGTTGAGTCGCCTCGCACTCCATTTTTTTTGTAGTCATGACCATCACGAAGTGTGATTGGTTGCCAACCAAAGTCGATGATGCCACACTCGAGAAATACGTCGAGGCGGGTCTCCTTGACAGTAAAGAGATTATTGGTTGGAGAACCGCCCCGTGGGAGCCGATTCCCAACCCGGTGCGAGAAGTGGTGATCTTTACCGACTACGTCGAGCGTGGATTCAAGCCGCCTGGATCAAAGTTCTTCCGAGATGCCCTGCACTTCCTCAACCTTCATCCTCAAGACCTAGGACCCAATTCCATCACCAATCTATGCCAATTCCAAGTCTTCTGTGAAGTGTACTTACAGAAAGAACCCTCGATCCCTTTGTTCAGGAACTTCTTCCACTTAAACCGCCAGACCGAGTTCTCTAACGGTCCTAACCATGAGCTTGGAGGAGTCAACGTTCAGAGACGCCGCGAACGTGGATTCCCGGCAGTTCTTTTGCCCAGCCACCCCAAAGGATGGGCCGAGTCATGGTTCTACTGCCAGAACCCTGCTCCACCAGGCGAGAACCCTCTTCCGGGTTTCAGAGCAGACCGCTTGCCTATGGATTTCAAATTCCCTAACAAGCTTACTGAAGAAGAAGAGTCGGAGTTCATTCCACTTTTTTCGGATCTGAAATTCTTGTACAACAACAGGCTCATCGGGATCGACCTGTTCCGCTGCTGGATAGAGTGGAATATTCTTCCCTTGAGCCGCCGCGACGGGTTGATGTATGATTATGATGGCACCTTAGAGCATCCACAGCGCGTCAGCCGCCGCCAACTTTCAGAGAGTGAAATTGTCGGAGTCATCAAGAGATTAACCGGCGAGTCTCTGGAAGAATGTGCCAAGATCGGCCTTAGAGGCTTCTGCTGTGCCAACCCGGTGCCTCCAGTAAGAATCTAAGCCGCCATTTGTCTTGTTTATACTTAGCAACTTTCGTGGTTAAAGACCTGCCTTTGTTTGTCAGAAAACCGATGTGTTTTGGAGGAGGGGTCCCAAAGCCGTCCCCCAAAGTCCACCAAAGCGCCACCCAAGAAGAAGAAGACGGTGAGCAGGAAGAAAACCGCCATCAAAGATTCATCTTTTGCTGGCGACTCTCATGCAGACGAGGCAAATTCTGAGGTAAGATTTTTTCCTTGTCCCTTCTCTACATGTTCCGACTTAAGTTTATACCATATATCTTTTCATGTAGGGTGATGACGATGAGAGCAAGAATGATGGAGTCGAGGTAATTTCCATTTCTTCCGACTCACCTTCTTCTTCCCCTAGACCAGCCAGGCGGGTCTGCGGAAAAGTGCCCATATCTCATCCTCATGCTTATATGGACCCTGATTTCCTTTTGAAGAAAGCAAGATTCACCCCCTTTCGCAAGACCCGCAGTCGCTCTGGCGACTTGGTCACTGGACTGCCCGAGAAAACGACCGGTGGCAAACGGACCAGTGAGGTACGCCTGTCTTGTTATATCTTTTGACGTGTGAAATATAACTCGCCATTTTTGTGACTTTCAAGTCTTTGTCCTGTCAGACTTCTCCTCCCACATCTGGTGACTCGGCTATCTCTGCTCTCCCGCCGATGGTTCGCGTGCAAGGGTAAGTTTACACTGGTAACCCAAGCTCTTTAAACCATAACATGTGCTTTTAACCTTGGCGCTTTATCGCAGGGCACAAGCAAAGAAAAGGAAAACCGGCGACTCTCCTCCTGCACAACAATCATCTGATGCCTTAGGTGCAGACTCATCTATTCCTGAGGCTGAAGGGGAGCAAAAGGCGGCTTGCGACATTCCTGCAGGCGACATTCCCGATGCCCGAGATGACTCGCCCGTCATTTTGAAAGAAACCGCTGGCCCGAGTAACCCGCCAAGCCCTCTCAAGGCGACCGACGATCCAGACGTCGTGGTTACCGGCTTTGGCTACTCTACTCCTCCAACTGCCATGCTCTCCAAACATACATCGAAGGTAAGTCGCCTTTCTCCTGACGGTGACCGAGAACACCTCAAACTTCCTCAATACGAGAAGCTGGAATTCGACCAGCTATGCTCCGGCTTCACAACTCACCTGGAGAAGGATTTTGAGCTGAACAAAAGCCTGCTCCGACTTATGAGGACCAAACACGAGGTATGCAGATATATGTTCCTATACTCATTAGCCTTCCAAGGGTCGGGTCATCTTTTTGAAGATGAGCCGGGTCTTTGCAGTAGAAAACATCAATCTGTAGCCCTCAAGGGCCGGGTCATCTTTTTTAGAAGATGAGCCGGGTCTTGTAATAGAAAACGTCAACCTGTAGCCCCCAAGGGCCGGGTCATCTTTTTAGAAGATGAGCCGGGTCTTGTAATAGAAAACTTCAACCTGTGGCCCCCAAGGGCCGGGTCATCTTTTTAGAAGATGAGCCGGGTCTTGTATGTGGTATGACCTTTTGATAAAAAATCATACATTTGCCCCCAAGTGTCAGGAGTATTGCTTGCAAAAATTCTGAGACTTGTCTCCCCAAATATTATGTGCATGAGTCTATGGCCCAGAGTGAGGCGGCGGTAGCCGACTTAAAGAAGAATTTGACTGGTCAGCAGGATGCTTACTCTAGGCTAGAGGCTTAATTCCGCTTGCTGTAGGCCGAGTTAGCGAAAATGAAGGTTGACCAGGAGAAGTTTGAGAAGAAAGCCAACGCCGACCAATCCACCATCTTGAAGCGTGCTGAACAAGCAGAAGAAAAACTGAAAGCCTCCCAAGAGGAGCTGACTGGCTTGAAAAAGCATATATCCAATATGACAGTCGCCATGTTTGGTAAGTTTGATCGCTGAACTTCTTTTGACTAACCAGGTTGGGATCAAAAAAATCTCCAAATACTTATGCCCCTGTTGCAGGTGCCCGAGCCGTCAAGCTGCCAGACGACTGTATGACTAAATTAAGAGCCATATACACCTTTGCTGAGCAGCTGTACATGGGAGGCGTGTTATCAATCAAGGCGGTGATGGGCAGTAAGGAACCAACAATGACCATCAAGCAAATGCTCGGCTTCTTATCCACGCTGCCTCCTCAAGTAGAAGAACTAAAGAGATCAGCCGCCGAACAGGTGTGTTCAACACCCTAAGTCGGTGCCTTGCGTATGCCCCGGAACTTAAAACCGAGGAAATAGTCGCCGGCTACCCTGAGCTGAAGGTTGATGGCACAGAATTCACCAAAGTGGATTATAAGCAGACCATCGTAGAATCGCGCTACGCGGCGACTCAATTGGCGGCGAGTTTTGACCTGAAGAAGTATCAATCCGCCTATGATGAAAATAAAAAGAAATTGACACCTCCTTCATATCAGATTGCTAGCTTGGTTCCCAGCCGCCCCAGGAATCCTTTTAATCTTGACTTGGACTTGTCTCACTTCCTGGCTGAGGAGGATGAGTTCATCGCCTTGTCCAAGTGTAACTGGAAACTGGGCGACTTACGAATTGAAAGCGGAGAAAGCTCAAGGCAAGGCGACTCGGCGGCGGCTTGACTCGCCCATGGATTCTTCCTTTGCTGGGGAATGATGCCCATTTTGGCCACGAGAGCCATGTAATTATCTTACTAGTGTGTGGGAAACACCAAACATGCCATATTGTCCTTTCGATGGAACCATTTGTAATCCCTGAACCTTTTTATGAATCGCCTGCGACTTTTGCATGAATCAAGCAATGGCTCCAAATTTGTCCTGGTCTGTTAAGAAAACAATTACTTTATTTCAGCAAGTGTATGTCCAGGAATAAACCAGCCCCCTGAATCATGGCGAGAGATAAATCAGCCCTCGGGTTAGAAAAAACATGAGCCATGGCAAGTTATAATCAAGACCAGTTCAAAAGAAAAGTTTATCGACTCAATGAGTTTCGATAGGATAAGACGAGTCTGAATAACTCTAGTGTTACCCTTGGGAAGCTTTTCAAGAAAGCTTTGGTATTTTAGACCGGCTGATCAGGCGCCAGTCAAGCTTCTGTGAAGCGGGTTCAATGAAACAATGGTTTCTCTATTTTCCATGTGTGATTCTGGCCGGTACCTTTTATGTTTTAACCAAGACGAGTTCAGGGTCCAAATAACAGATTGACTCGCCTTGAGTACATAGGTCCATGTGGCGACTTGTTCAACACATAGTCCAGTATAACCATTTGTAATGCGGTAATTTTTCGCTAGCCAAGAGGGTATTCACGCTGAACTCAGTGAGTGGAAGCCCCCAAGTGACCTACGGTTTAGGAAGAAACTAGGCATAGGATTACAGAAGCGTATACGCTCTTACTGCAAAACGACTTGGGGACTAGTAGCCCCCAAGTAAGCCGGTTTACTTTCAAAAAAACATATAAGGCGCCTACGTTTGAACCGTGCGACATGGCAACTTTTGGTCCTCTTTGGCTTACCAGCATCCAGTTTTGAAATAAGTGCAGCATGGCAACTTATGCTCTCCGATGCTGATAGCGTCCATGTTTGGGCGACTTATAGAGCAATAAAGACTCATGCTTTCAAAAGCTGAAACGGCAAAGGACCCCGAAATTCGTGGGTGCCGGCTTTATTGCTTTCATAATTCATGTATTACAAAAACTTGATAAAATAGAAAAAAGGGAGCTCATGGCTCTATGTATAATAAGGCCGCAGATGGGCTATGTTCCAGGGGTGAGTTGTCTCAACCTCCGTGGTTGGTCGATCTGGACGAAGATCCATCAAATATTAGGAGTCGTTCCGAAGATTCTTCCTGATGACAAACGGTCCCTCCCATGGAGGTGACAACTTGTGCATACCGGTATGATCTTGAATCAAACAGAGCACTAAGTCGCCTTCTTGGAAAGCTCGGCTCTTGACCCGGCGGCTATGATAACGGCGTAAATCCTGTTGGTAAATCGCCGACCGTGACGCGGCCAAGTCACGTTCCTCCTCCAAGGCGTCGAGCGAGTCTTGCCATGCTAACTCGTTATCCTGCTCCACGTAAGCGGCGACTCGCGAAGAATCATCTTTGATGTCGCTTGGTAACACCGCCTCCGCCCCATAGACCAGGAAGAAGGGCGTAAAACCCATGGAGCGGTTTGGATTCGTCCTGATACTCCACATAACTGATGGCAATTCGTCAACCCAACATCCTGGCGTGCGTTCCAAGGGCACCATGAGTCGGGGCTTAATCCCTCGTAATATTTCCTGATTCGCCCTCTCTGCCTGTCCATTAGACTAGGGTGCGCCACCGCAGAAACATCAAGTCGGATATGCTCCCGTGAGCAGAACTCTTGCATTCCACCTTTGGAAAGGTTGGTACCATTATCTATAATGATACTATGTGGATATCCAAACCGGAAAATTAGCTTTTTCAAGAATTTGACAGCCGTCTCGGCGTCGCAACTGCTAACAAGTTTTGCTTCCACCCATTTGGTAATTTTTTCAACCACCACCAACAGATGAGTCTTTTTATTAGACGACATTTTGAAAGGGCCGACCATATCGAGCCCCCAGACTGCAAACGGCCAAGTGATTGGTATCATCCGCAATTCCTGAGCCGGCACATGCGTCTTTCGCCCAAACTTTTGGTAGCCATCACATCGGCGAATGATTTCCTCCGCATCTGCGTGAGCCGTCAACCAATAAAACGCATGCATCAAGGCTTTAGAAACCAAGGATCGCGATCCAGCATGATGACCACAGTCGCCCGCCTGAATCTTATTGAGGATCATACAGCCTTCCTCAGAAGAAACGCATCTTTGGAATACTCCTGAGGTGCTACGCTTATGTAACTCGCCATTATGTATGACCATAGATTTGCACAGACGGATAACTTGGCGAGCTAGCAACTCAACGACAGGTAACTCGCCTCTGGTGAGATACGTCATATAGGGAGTCGCCCAATTCGGAGTAGCGTGAAGAGCCACCATGAGTTGAGATTCAGGGTCTGGTACCGCCAGGTGTTCTTCCGAAGGCAGTTTTACTGACGGGTTATATAATATATCCAAAAATACATTGGGAGGAACAGGCTTACGCTATGAACCGAGGCGGGAAAGAGCATCCGTTGCTTCATTAAGCCGTCGATCGATGTGATCCACTTGGTAGCCATTGAAATGACCCGCCACGTCCGACACAGCCCGCGTGTAAGCCGCCATCAAAGGGTCTCGTGAATCCCAAGTGCCAGAAACCTGTTGCGCCACCAGATCAGAATCGCCAAAGCATCTCACTCTTGTGAGGTTCATCTCCTTGGCTAGTCGCAAACCATGAAGCAAAGCTTCGTATTCTGCTGCATTGTTAGTACATGGAAACATGAGTCGGAGGACATAGCAAAACTTGTCACTGTGAGGCGAAGTTATCACCACGCGAGCCCCCGAGCCTCGCAACTGTCAGGACCCATCAAAGTAGATGGTCCAATATGTAAGATCTGGTCTTTCCTCAGGGATTTGGAACTCGATCCAATCATTGATGAAGTCCACGAGCGCTTGAGACTTGATAGCCGTCCGAGGTGTATACGAATCTGATGAGGACCCAGCTCGATGGCCCATTTAGCAATCCGTCCAGTGGCCTCTCGGTTATGTATAATGTTGCCGAGGGGAGCGGAGCTGACGACCGTGACCGGGTATTCCTGAAAGTAATGCTTCAACTTTCGACTCGCCATGAACACCCCAAAAACCAACTTTTGCCAATGCGGGTAACGTTGCTTGGAGAGAGTAAGGACTTCACTGATGAAGTATACTGTCCTTTGGACGAGGTATTCCTTCCCTTCCTCCTTTCGCTCGACAACTATTGCCACGCTGATGGCTCTGGAATTAGCCGCAATGTACAGGAGCATAGGCTCTTTGTCTGCCGAGGACGCTAGCACCGGCGGGTTAGCTAATTGCTGCTTCAAGGCTTCAAAAGCATCGTTGGCCTCATCTGTCCACAGGAAACAATCGGTCTTCTTGAGTAGCTGATAGAGAGGGATGGCCTTCTCCCCAAGGCGACTTATGAAATGGCTCAAAGCCGCGATTCGACCCGCCATGCGCTGTACTTAGTTGACGTTGGCTGGTTTCCCAAGCGAAGTAATCGCGGCAATCTTCTCTGGATTGGCCTCGATTCCTCGTTCTGACACCAAGAAACCCAACAGCTTCCCCGCCGGGACACCAAACATGCACTTGGTGGGGTTGAGCCTCATCTGGTAAATACGCAGGTTGTTGAATGTTTCTTTGAGTTCTTCCAACAGCGACTCCTTGCGATGAGATTTGACCATGATGTCATCCACGTAAGCGTGGACGTTACGGACTATCTGACTATGTAGGCAGTTCTAGATGCAGCGCTGGTAAGTCGCCCCCGTGCTCTTAAGCTCAAATGGCATGGACACATAATAGATAGCTCTGAAAGGGGTTATGAAGGATGTCTTTTCCTGATCCGCCACTGCCATTTTTATCTGGTGGTATCCTGAGTAAGCGTCCAAGAAGCACAGACGTTCGCAACCCGCCGCCAAGTCAATAATTTGATCAATGCGAGGAAGGGCGAACGGATCCTTTGGGCAGGCTCTATTAAGGTCCGTGTAATCGATGCACATGCAGAAAGTGCCATTCTTCTTGAGTACCAAAACCGGGTTAGCCAGCCACTCCGGGTGAAAAACCTCGATGATGAACCCGGCGGCAAGGAGCCGGGCCACTTCTTCTCCAATCGCCTTACGGCGCTCTTCGTTAAACCGGCGGAGGTACTGCCGCACCGGCTTAACCTTGGGGTCAGTATTGAGATGGTGCTCAGCGAATTCTTTCGGCACACCCAGCATGTCAGAAGGTTTCCATGCAAAGATGTCCCGATTCTCACGGATGAATTCGATGAGCGTGCTTTCCTATTTGGGGTCAAGACCCGCGCCAATAGTGAACTGCTTGGTTGAGTCGCCCGACATAAAATCAGTGACCTTGGTGTCGTCTTCTGGTTTGGACTTGAGGGGCGGCTCAGAATCGATAGTCGGCTTTTTGAGCGGCGTCATGTCTGCCGGGTCGACGCGGGATTGGTGAAACTTAAGCTCCTTGGCCGCGCAAGCTGACTCGGTATAGGCGGCATCTCCTTCCTCGCATTCTTGGGCTATTTTTCTGTCGCCGTGGACGGTGATGGGACCCTTGGGTCCAGGCATCTTGAGCTTGAGATAAACATAACATGGGCGGGCCATAAACTTGGCGTAAGCCGGTCGTCCAAACAGCGCATGGTAGGGGCTCTTGATCTTGACCACCTCGAACAAGGGAGACTCTCTCATGTATTTTGATTCCTTTCCAAAAGACACATTAAGTTTGATCCGCCCAATGGGGTATGCCGACTTACCAGGCACAATACCGTGGAAAACCGTGGACGATGGCATCAGGTCCTTCTCGAGGAGGTTCATCCGCCGGAAAGTGTCGAAGTATAAGATGTTGATGCTTCTGCCTCTGTCCATAAGGACTTTGGAGAGGGTGTATCCTCCAACTTGGGGAGCCACGACTAGCGCTAAGTCACCAGGGTTGTCGACCCGGGGCGGATGGTCTCCCTGGCTCCACGTTATGGGTTGCTCTGACTAGTGAAGGTATCGAGGAAGCATCGGCTCAGCTACGAAGGTTTTGTGCTTTACCTTGCGATCCCGTTTACAGGTGTTAATGGTGAACACCTGGTACTGCCCGCTGTTCAAATGCTTGGGGTTGTTTTGGAACCCGCCCCAGTCCTCCTGTCGCTGGGGGTCTCCTTGCGGGGGAGGTTGTTGGAATATTCCCGGTGGGTGATATTGCTCGTTATGAACTTGGTATTGACCGGCATTATGCTGCGACCCGCCCTGTGGTCCTTGGTTGGGGAAGCCCCCGAATGTGACCTGTTGTGACCCGGACAGGCCGGGTTGCTCCTGTCGCTGACCCTGCTCGCTGCCTTGGCTCCTTTTGAGCGCCTCAGCACGGAACTCTTGCATCACATAGCAATCCTCCCATGAGTGAGTCGTCGGCCCATCAGCTGTGGCGTGCTGTGGGCACGGGCCCTTAAGTATTTCATGGTAGTTACGCGGTTTCTTCCCACTGAAGCACCGTTTCTTCTGACGCGGGTTTGAATTGCCAGTATTAGTATTAGCTACAAACTCTACAGGACCCTCCTGCTGCCGCTTCTTGCCATGCCCTCCATGGTGGTTATTTCCTCGGTTCTGGAACTCGGATTGGCCCTTTTGCAACTCGCCCTTGTGGGTAGCTCCAGTTTTATCATCGCCCTCCCAGGGATCCTTAGTGTCATCCGACTCAGCATATCTGGTAAGGGTGTCCATCAGTTCGCCCATGTCCTGTACCTTTCGCTTGAGTCTCCCTAGTTTCAGCACCAGAGACTCGTAGTGGCAATTTTTCTCCAGGATCAACACCGCGTGAGCCGCCGAAATACCTTCCGATGAATGAATAACTTCCGCAACACGCTGGTTCCAGTGGTGGGCCGACTCGTCCTGCCGCTGAACGCAGTGCTGTAAGTCGACGATGGTCATCGGGCGTTTGCAGGTCCCTCTGAAGTTCTTGATGAAGCGCTCCTTCAGTTCCGCCCACGTGTTGATGGAGTTGGGCGGCAGATTTTTCAACCAAGTGTGTGCCGTCTCTTCGAGCATCATGGTGAAGTACTTCGCGCAAACCGCCTCGCTAACGTCCAGCATATCCATCGCGAGCTCATAGCTCTCGATCCATGAACCGGGATCGAGATCTGGCGAGTAATTGGGAACCTTCCTGGGTCCTTTGAAATCCTTTGGCATGCGCTCATTGCGTAAAGCCGACGCGAGACACGACACTCCGATGTGCTTGCCTCCACCATCCAGGGGCGCGGACGTCGGTGGTACGTAGGCTGGATAGACCTGACCCGCCATGGCCGTTGGCTCCATGTGCCACGCGGCTCATGCTGCGTCCACAATATCCTGAGGCGTAGAGTGGAAACCGATCAAGGCTATGGGAATAATGCACCTGCTGGACCACAGCCGTTTTCAGCATCTCGATGGCGTTTCTAGCTTCTATCTAGGCCGGGGTGTTTCCGTAAATCGGGAGAGACTCCAGGTGGCGGGTTGCGGCCAGCACGTTGTCGACGGGGTTTGAGAAATGACCCCGTGGTGTCTGGAATCGACTCGCATGAGCGTCCATGGGCTGATGCGGCGACGGATTGGGTGGTGGAATTGTTCCTCCCCTCGGGGCGGCTTGTAGAGGCCGATCAGGACCCGCCCCACGGGTGCGGGGGGTGTCAAAGAGGCGAGTTGGGTGTAAGTCGGCCGGGACGCGCCCGCCGTGTCTTCTTTGGTGGCTTGCGTCCGACGCACGTTGCTGTATCCTGAGCCGCCAGCCTTCGGTGTTCAGCCGATCGGTCTGTGCGGCGACCGCAGGTTGCTGCGTCTCGATCCTGGCGGCTTGTGCTTCCATGTCGCGCTGTGCTTTGGCCATTGCCTCCCGTAGCTTGGCAGCTCAGCATTGACCGATTCCTGATTCTCAGACGTGACTGGGGTTGCCATAAGGTTGGCTATCTCGGCTGCCAGTTTCGTCATGGTTTGCGCTGGAGGTCTGCACGTTCCTCCAGTCTCGTTGTTGCCAGAGAGGTTCTGAGGAGGCTGTGATGATGCCGCCATGTAGGTGGCGATTTGCCAGCGAGATATCTCGAGGACTTCGGGATCCATCGCCAGTGATAGCCCCTCGAGCTACCCTTCCTCAAGGGGGTGGATCGACACTGTCTCGCCCATGGATGACTCGCCATCAGAATTGACGGGGGTGACGTCCTGGCCCGCCTCTTCGTCTTGCGAGTCGCCTCCCTGCATAAAGTCGACGAAAACCTGGCGGCTCTTGTTCCGCCGTGTGACGGGGAGGACGTACCTGGCCGGCTCGACGATGTCGATGGAGGTGTCCGGCTCAGGAACAGGCGTCCCGATCATGCGGCCGATGAAGATGTTGATCTTGCCGAAGGGGACTCGGTAGCCAGATTCGACGGAATCGTCCTCTGATTCCCATAGTGAGTTGTGATGTAGTACTTCCCACGGCGACTCTTGATCATGATGCCGACAACGTAGCTTTCTAACCCTGATAGGGCTCCCTTAGAGAACTCAACTCCACCGTGCGCTAGCCCCACGGTGGGCGCCAACTGTCGTGGTTTTGTCACGGCAGATGTCCTCGTGAAAGGACTTCAGGATGGAGCCATCGCACCTTGTTGGCGACTCAAAGGGGGTGACTGAAAGTGAGACTCAGATTTACCTAGGTTCGGCCCCTCGTGAGGAGGTAAAAGCCTATGTCCTACTTTGTGTAGATTGATGATGGTTTCGATTACAAGGAGGGCGTAAGTCGCCTGACCTAGCTCTCGATTCTCTCTAACTCGCCTGACCTTTCCCCGGGACTCGCCTTTATATACAGGTCGAGGCCCTAGGGTTTACAAAGTCCTGCTATCCTATACTTGGTAGTTTTTCTTATCTCTAAGTCGCCGTGCTCCTCACGACCCAGAGCTTCCTTGACGTTCAATCATCCGTACGGTCTTCTTGAACCGCCCCACAACTCCTGGGCCACTGGACACATGGCCAAAGGTGAGTCGCCCCTTTGGTGACCCGGCACATTAAGGGCGGGTTACCCACAGGTAATATCCCCAACACATATCGTCAACTTCTCTACTCATAAAGGCCAGAAAAGAATTTTTCTCCTTCAGTTCTCTAGGAAAGTAACTATTGTATTCAAACTCTTCCATCTTTGCATAGTGAGCATCAAAATCTCTTAGTTGGGCCATGAGGGTTTTAGCACACAGACAAGCAGGCAAAGAGCAAGCAAGAAAAAGGGCGAACGAAAAAGGCAAATTGGTGAAGTGGGGGAGAGGAAAACGAGAGGCAACTAGCAAACAAAGTAAATGCAAGAGATGAGTTTGCGACACTTACTTGGATGAGTTCTTGACTTGATCCTCCCCGGCAACGGCGCCAGAAATTCTTCCGCTACGGCAACAGACAACAGCGCCAAAAATTGACACGTTGACGGAGACTGGGCTTGTGTTGGTTTTTCCCTTGAAGAGGAAAGGGTGATGCAGCACAGGAGCAGTACGTATTTCCCTCAGTTTGAGAATCAAGGTATCAATCCAGTAGGAGAATCTGTCAAGTCCAGAGTACCTGCACAAACACAAAAGAGCTTGCACACAACTCTTTAAAGGGGTTGTCAATTCGTTCAAGATTGATTGCAAAGTGAGATCTGAAGGCGGAAAGAGCGACGAAGTAAAAAGTGTAAGGCTGAAAATATGGTGTAGAGTAGACCCGGGGGCCATAGTGTTCACTAGAGGCTTCTCTCAAAATAGCAAATATTACGGTGGGTGAACAAATTACTGTCGAGCAATTGATAGAACCGCGCAAAGTCATGACGATATCTAAGGCCAGGATCATACATATAGGCATCACGTCCGAGACAAGTAGACCGATACTTTATGCATCTACTACTATTACTCCAGACATCGACTGCTATCCAGCATGCATCTAGTGTATTAAGTTCATGACGAACAGAGGAACGCCTTAAGCAAGATGACATGATGTAGAGGGATAATCTCAAACCAATGATGAAAACCCCATCTTTTTACCCTTGATGGCAACAACAGGATGTGTGCCTCGCTACCCCTTCTGTCACTGGGTGAGTTCACCGCATGGTATGAACCCAAAACCAAGCACTTCTCCCATTGCTAGAATCATAGATCTTGTTGGCCAAACAAAACCCACAACTCAAAGAGAATTACAAGGATATGAAATCATGCATAAGAGATATCAGAAGAAACTCAAATAAGATTCATAGATAATCTGATCATAAATCCACAATTCATCTGATCTCGACAAACACACCGCCAAAGAAGATTACATCGGATAGATCTCCATGAAGATCATGGAGAACTTTGTATTGAAGATCCAAGAGAGAGAAGAAGCCATCTAGCTACTAGCTATGGAGCCGTAGGTTTATGGTGCACTACTCACGCATCATCGGAGAGGTCATGGTGTTGATGAAGAAGCCCTCCGTATCTGAATCCCCCCTCCGGCATGGCACCAGAACATGCCCCAGATGGGATCTTGCGGAGACATAAGCTTGCGGCGGCGGAAAAGTACTTTCGATGATCTGCTGATTTTTTCTGGGATTTTAGGGAATATATAGGCGCAAAACCTAGGGTAGAGGTGGCCCAGGGAGCCCACAAGCCAGGGTGGCGTGGGCCCCCCTGGTCGCGCCATGAGGACTTGTGGGGTCCCTGCAGACCCCCTGCCCTGATTCTCCGGCTTCCCGATCTTTTTCTGTTTCAGAAAAAATCTTTTTGGCAGTTTCATTCCGTTTGGACTCCGTTCAAAATCCTCCTCTGAAAGGGGTAAAAAACATGGAAAAAACAAGAACTGGCACTTGGCACTGAGTTAATAAGTTAGTCCCAAAAAATATATAAAAGCATACAAAACATCCAAGTTTGACAAGATAATAGCATGAAACTTTAAAAAATTATAGATACGTTGGAGACGTATCAGCGCTACGAACGTTCGGCGAACTCCTAGGTCCTGTTACGGGGACCTCGTCAATCCTCGTAGGTTTTATACATTCTAGCCAGTTTTGTATGCTATTACTCACTGAGTTTGCTTCCCGGGGCGATCCGAAGGTTCCGCGAACCGGTTACGGGGGCCTCTTCAAAACTCGCAGATTGGGTCCATTCTCGCCAGTTTTGTATTTTATTACTCACTGGTTTTGGGTCCCGGGGCGATCCGAACGGTTACGGGGACCTCGTCAAAACTCGCAGAATTGTTCCATTCTAGCCCGTTTTCCATGCTATTACTCACTAATTTTGGGTCCCAGGGCGGTACAAACATTCCGCGAACTCCTGCGTCCGGCTACGGGAACCTCGTCAAAACTCGTAGTTTTATACATTCTAGCCATTTTCGTATGCCATAATTCACTGATTTTGGGTCCGAGGGCGGTACGAACATTCGTTGAACTCCAAGGTCCGGCTATGGGGACCTCGTCAAAACTCATAGATTTTGAACATTCTCGCCAGTTTTGTATGCTATAACTCACTCATTTTGTGTCCCGGGGAGATCCGAGCGTTCCGCGAATTTCGTGGACCGGTTACAGGGACCTCGTCAAAACTTGCAAATTTGGTCAATTTTGGCAAGTTTTGTATACTATTATTCACTGATTTTGGTGCTCGGGCCGATACGGACGGTCCACGAAATTCTAGACCCACTTACGGGACCTCGTCAAAACATGCAGATTTTATACATTCTGGTCAGTTTTGTATGCTATTACACACTCATTTTGGGTCCCGGGCGATCGGAACGTTCCGCAAACTCCGTGGACCGGTTACGGTGACCTCGTCAAACACCTGGGTTCCGTTACGGAAACCTCGTTAAAACTCATAGATTTTATACCTTCTAGCTAATTTTGTATGATATTACACACTGATTTTCGGTCCGGGGCTATCCGTACGTTCCGCGAACTCAGTGGATCGGTTTCGGGACCTCTTCAAAACTCGCAGATTAGGTCCATTGTGGCATGTTTTGTATGCAATTACTCACTGGTTTGGGTCGCACGGCGATCCGAATGTTTCACGACCTCTTGGGACCGGTTACGGGGACCTCATCAAAACTCGCAAATTTGGTCCATTCTGGCCAGTTTTCTGTTCTATTTCTCACTGATTTTGGGTCCCGGGCGATACGAACGTTCCGCGAACTCCGGGGCCGGTTACAGGGACATCGTCAAAACTCGCAGATTTGGTCTATTCTGGTCAGTTTTCCATGCTATTACACACTGATTTTCGGTCCCGCGGCGGTACGAACATTCGGTGAACTCCTGGGTCTGGTTACGGGGACCTCATCAAAACTCGTAGATTTTATACATTCTGGCTAGTTTTGTATACTATAACTCACTAATTTTGGGTCCGGGGGGATCCGAACATTCCGCGAACTCCTTGGACCGGTTATGGGGACCTCGTCAAAACTTGCACATTTGGTCAATTTTGGCGAGTTTTGTACTCACTGATTTTGCACCGGTTATGGGACCGGTTATGCTTTTACTCACTGATTTTGGGGCCCGTGGTGATACGGACGTTCCGTGAAATTCTCGGTCCAGTTACGGGGACCTCGTCAAAACTCACAGATTTTATACATTCTGGTCAGTTTTTTATGCTATTACTCACTCATTTTGGGTCCCGGGGCGATCTGAACATTCCGCAAACTCCGTGGACAGGTTACGGTGACCTCATCAAAAGTCGGAGGTTTGGTCCATTCTGGTCAGTTTTCTATGCTCTTACTCACTGATTTTGTGTCTCGGGGCGATACGAACATTCCGCGAACTCCTTGGACATGTTATAGGGAGCTCATTCAAACTCGCAATTTTGGTCCATTCTGGCCAGTTTTGTATGCTATTACTCATTGATTTTGTCTCCCGGGGCGATACGGACATTCCACGAACTCCTTGGACGGTTACGGGGACCTCGTCAAAACTTGCAGATTTGGTCAATTTTGGCGAGTTTTGTATGCTATTACTCACTGATTTTGGGGCCCGGGGCGATACGGACGTTCCGCGAAATTCTAGGTGTGGTTACGGGGACCTCGTCAAAACTCGCAGACTTTCTACATTCTGATAAGTTTTGTATGGTATTACTCACTCATTTTGGGTCCTGGGGCGATCCGAACATTCCGCAAACTCCGTGGACCGGTTACGGTGACCTCGTCAAAAGTCGCAGGTTTCGTCTATTCTCACCAGTTTTCTATGCTATTACTCTCTGATTTGTGTCTCAGGGCGATACGAACGCTTCGTGAACTCGTTGGACCAGTTACGGGCAGCTTGTCAAAACTCGCAATTTTGGTCCATTCTCGCTAGTTTTGTATGCTATTACTCACTGATTTTGTGTCGCGGGGCGATCGGAACGTTCCGTGAACTCGTGGGACCGGCTAAGGGGACCTCATCAAAAGTCGCACATTTGGTCCATTCGCGCCTGTTTTCTATGCTATTACTCACTGATTTTGGGTCCTAGGGAGATACGAATGTTCCGCGACCTCTTGGGACCGGTTACGGGGACCTCGTCAAAACTCGCAGATTTGATTCATTCTGGCCAGTTTTCTGTTTTATTTCACAGTAATTTTGGGTCCCGGGATGATACGAACGTTTCGCAAACTTTGTGGACCAGTTACGGGGACCTCATCAATACTCACATATTTGGTCCATTCTAGCCTGTTTTCTATGCTATTACTCACTAATTTAGGGTCCCGTGGCGATATGAACGTTCCGCAAACTCCGGGGCCGTTTAGGGGACCTCGTCAAAATTCGCAGATTTTGTCCATTCTGGCCAGTTTTCCATGCTATTACTCACTGATTTTGGGTCCCGGGGTGATACGAACATTCGATGAACTGATGGGTCCCGTTAGGGGGACCTCGTCAAAACTCGCAGAGTTTATACATTCTGGCCAGATTTGTATACTATTACTCACTCATTTTGGGTTCCGGGGCGATCCGAATGTTCGCCGAACTCCGTGGATCGGTTACGGGGACCTCGTCAAAACTTGTAGATTTGGTCAATGTTGGCGAATTTTGTATGCTATTACTAACTGATTTTGTGGCCCGAGGCGATAGGGATGTTCCGCGAAATTCCAGGTCTGGTTACGAGGACCTCGTCAAAACTCGCAGATTTAATACATTCTGGTAAGTTTTGTATGCTATTACTCCAGATTTGGTCCATTCTATTACTCACTCTGTTTTGGTCCCGTGACGCTACAAACTTTCGGCGAACACCTCGGTCCCGTTACAGAAACCTCGTCAAAATCGTAGATTTTATACATTCTAGTTAATTTTGTATGATATTACTCATTGATTTTCGGTCCGGGGCTATCCGTACGTTTCGCGAACTCAGTGGACTGGTTTCGGGGACCTCTTCAAAACTCGCAGATTAGGTCCATTCTGGCATGTTTTGTATGCAATTACTCACATGTTTAGGTCGTAGGGTGATCCGAATGTTCCACGACCTCTTGGGACCGGTTATGGGGACCTCGTCAAAACTCGCAAATTTGGACCATTCTGGCCAGTTTTCTGTTCTATTTCTCACTGATTTTGTGTCCCGGGCGATACGAACGTTCCGCGAACTCCGGGGGCCGGTTATGGGGACATCGTCAAAACTCGCAGATTTGGTCTATTCTGGTCAGTTTTCCATGCTATTACTCACTGATTTTCGGTCCCACGGCGGTACGAACATTCGGTGAACTCCTGGGTCTAGTTACGGGGACCTCATCAAAACTCGTAGATTTTATACATTCTGGCCAGTTTTGTATACTATAACTCACTAATTTTGGGTCCCGGGGGGATCCGAACATTCCGTGAACTCCTTGGACCGGTTATGGGGACCTCGTCAAAACTTGTACATTTGGTCAATTTTGGCGAGTTTTGTATGCTTTTACTCACTGATTTTGGGGCCCGTGGTCATACGGACGTTGCGTGAAATTTTATGTCTGGTTACGGGGACCTCGTCAAAACTCACAGATTTTATACATTCTGGTTAGTTTTTTATGCTATTACTCACTCATTTTGGGTCCGGGGCGATCTGAACATTCCGCAAACTCCGTGGACCGGTTACGGTGACCACATCCAAAGTCGCAGGTTTGGTCCATTCTGTTCAGTTTTCTACGCTCTTACTCACTGATTTTGTGTCTCGGGGTGATACGAACATTACGCGAACTCCTTGGACCTGTTATAGGGAGCTCATTAAAACTCGCAATTTTGGTCCATTCTGGCCGGTTTTGTATGCTATTACTCATTGATTTTGTGTCCCGGGGCGATACGGACATTCCACGAACTCCTTGGACGGTTATGGGGACCTCGTCAAAACTTGCAGATTTGGTCAATTTTGGCGAGTTTTGTATGCTATTACTCACTGATTTTGGGGCCCAGGGCGATACGGACGTTCCGCGAAATTCTAAGTCTGGTTACGGGGACATCATCAAAACTCGCAGATTTTATACATTCTGACCAGTTTTGTATGGTATTACTCACTCATTTTGGGTCCTGGAGCGATCCGAACAATCTGCAAACTCCGTGGACCGGTTACGGTGACCTCGTCAAAAGTCGCAGGTTTTGTCTATTCTCACCAGTTTTCTATGCTATTACTCTCTCATTTGTGTCTCCGGGCGATACGAACGCTTCGCGAACTCGTTCGACCAGTTACGGGCAGCTCGTCAAAACTCGTAATTTTGGTCCATTCTCGCCAGTTTTGTATGCTATTACTCACTGATTTTGTGTCCCGGGGCGATCCGAACGTTCGGCGAACTCTTGGGACCGGCTACGGGGACCTCGTCAAAAGTCGCACATTTGGTCCATTCGCGCCTGTTTTCTATGCTATTACTCACTGATTTTGGGTCCCGGGGAGATACGAATGTTCCGCGACCTCTTGGGACCGGTTACGGGTACCTAGTCAAAACTCGCAGATTTGATTCGTTGTGGCCAGTTTTCTGTTCTATTTCTCATTAATTCTGGGTCCCGGGGTGATAAGAACGTTCCGCGAACTTTGTGGACCAGTTACGGGGACCTCATCAATACTCACAGATTTGGTCCATTGTAGCCAGTTTTCTATGCTATTACTCACTAATTTAGGGTCCCGTGGCGATATGAACGTTCCGCAAACTCCGGGGCCGTTTAGGGGACCTCATCAAAATTTCGCAGATTTTGTCCATTCTCGCCAGTTTTCCATGCTATTACTCACTGATTTTGGGTCCTGGGGCGATACGAGCATTCGATGAACTCATAGGTCCCGTTAGGGGGACCTCATCAAAACTCGCAGAGTTTATATATTCTTGCCAGATTTGTATGCTATTACTCACTCATTTTGGGTTCCGGGGCGATCCGAATGTTCCCCGAACTCCGTGGACCGGGTACGGGGACCTCGTCAAAACATGCAGATTTGGTCAATTTTGGCGAGTTTTGTATGCTATTACTAACTGATTTTGTGGCCCGAGGCGATAGGGATGTTCCGTGAAATTCTAGGTCCGGTTACGAGGACCTCGTCAAAACTCGTAGATTTTATACATTCTGGTAATTTTGTATGCTATTACTCCAGATTTGGTCCATTCTATTACTCACTCTGTTTTGGTCCCGTGACGCTACAAAATTTCGACGAACACCTGGGTCCCGTTACGGAAACCTCGTCAAAACTCGTAGATTTTATACATTCTAGCTAATTTTGTATGATATTACTCACTGATTTTCGGTCCGGGGCTATCCGTACGTTCCGCGAACTCAGTGGACCCGTTTCGGGACCTCTTCAAAACTCACAGATTAGGTCCATTATGGCATGTTTTGTATGCAATTACTCACTGGTTTGTGTCGCAGGGCGATTCGAATGTTCCACGACCTCTTGGGACCGGTTACGGGGACCTCGTCAAAACTCGCAAATTTGGTCTATTCTGGCCAGTTTTCTGTTCTATTTCTCACTGATTTTGGGTCCCGGGCGATACGAACGTTCCGCGAACTCCGGGGCCGGCTACAGGGACATCGTCAAAACTCGCAGATTTGGTGTATTCTGGTCAGTTTTCCATGCTATTACTCACCGATTTTCGGTCCCACGGCGGTACGAACATTCGGTGAACTCCTAGGTCTGGTTACGGGGACCTCATCAAAACTCGTAGATTTTATACATTCTGGCCAGTTTTGTATTCTATAACTCACTAATTTTGGGTCCCGGGGAGATCCGAACATTCCGTGAACTCCTTGGACCGGCTATGGGGACCTCGTCAAAACTTGCACATTTGGTCAATTTTGGCGAGTTTTGTATGCTTTTACTCACTGATTTTGGGGCCCGTGGTCATACGGACGTTGCATGAAATTTTATGTCTGGTTACGGGGACCTCGTCAAAACTCATAGATTATATACATTCTGGTTAGTTTTTTATGCTATTACTCACTCATTTTGGGTCCCGGGCGATCTGAACATTCCGCAAACTCCGTGGAACGGTTATGGTGACCACATGCAAAGTCGCAGGTTTGGTCCATTCTGTTCAGTTTTCTACGCTCTTACTCACTGATTTTGTGTCTCGGGGCGATACAAACATTATGCGAACTCCTTGGACCTGTTATAGGGAGCTCATTAAAACTCACAATTTTGCTCTATTCTGGCTAGTTTTGTATGCTATTACTCATTGATTTTGTGTCCCGGGGCGATACGGACATTCCACGAACTCCTTGGACGGTTACAGGGACCTCGTCAAAACTTGCAGATTTGGTCAATTTTGGCGAGTTTTGTATGCTATTACTCACTGATTTTGGGGCCCGGGGCGATATAGACGTTCCGCGAAATTCTAGGTCTGGTTACGGGGACATCATCAAAACTCGCAGATTTTATACATTCTGACCAGTTTTGTATGGTATTACTCACTCATTTTGGGTCCTGGGGCGATCCGAACAATCCGCAAACTCCGTGGACCGGTTACGGTGACCTCGTCAAAAGTCGTAGGTTTTGTCTATTCTCACCAGTTTTCTATGCTATTACTCTCTGATTTATGTCTCGAGCCGATACGAACGCTTCGCGAACTCGTTGGACAAGTTACGGGCAGCTCGTCAAAACTTGCAATTTTGGTCCATTCTCGCGAGTTTTGTATGCTATTACTCACTGATTTTGTGTCCCGGGGCGATCCGAACGTTCGGCGAACTCTTGGGACCGGCTACGGGGACCTCGTCAAATGTCGCACATTTGGTCCATTCGTGCCTGTTTTCTATGCTATTACTCACTGATTTTGGGTCCCGGGGATATACGAATGTTCCGCAACCTCTTCGGACCGGTTACGGGGACCTCGTCAAAACTTGCAGATTTGGTCAATTTTGGCGAGTTTTGTATGCTATTACTAACTGATTTTGTGGCCCGAGGCGATAGGGATGTTCCGCGAAATTCTAGGTCCGGTTACGAGAACCTCGTCAAAACTTGCAGATTTTGTCAATTTTGGCGAGTTTTGTACGGATTTTGGGGCCCGAGGCAATAGGGATGTTCCATGAAATTCTTGGTCCGGTTACGGGGACCTCGTCAAAACTAGCAGATTTTATCGTTCTGGTAAGTTTTGTATGCTATTACTCAGTCATTTTAGGTCCTGGGGCGATCCGAACGCTTCTCGAACTCGGTGGACCGGTTTTCGTCCATTCTGGCCAGTTTTCAATGCTATTACTCACTGATTTTCTGTCTCGGGACGATCCGAACACTCCGCGAACTCGGTGGACTGGTTACGGGCAGCTCATCAAAACTCGCAATTTTGGTCGATTCTCGCCAGTTTCGTATGCTATTCCTCACTGATTTGTGTCCCAGGGAGATCCGAACGTTCCGCGAACTCTTGGGACCGGCTATGGGCACCTCGTCAAAAGTAGCACAATTGGTCCATTCTCGGCAGTTTTCTATGCTATTACTCACTGATTTTGGGCCTCGGGGTGATACGAACGTTCCGCGACCTGTTTGGACCGGTTACGGGGACCTCGTCAAAACTCGCAGATTTGGTTCATTCTCGCCAGTTTTCTGTTCTATTTCTCACAGATTTTGGGTCCCGGGGCGATACGAATGTTCCCCGAACTCTGTGGACCAGTTACGGGGACCTCGTCAATAATCACAGATTTGGTCCATTGTAGCCAGTTTTCAATGCTATTACTCACTAATCTTGGGTCCCGTGGCGATATGAACGTTCCGCGAACTCCGGGGCCGTTTACGGGGACCTCGTCAAAATTCGCAGATTTTGTCCATTCTAGCCAGTATTCCATGCTATTACTCAGTGATTTTGGGTCCCGGGGCGATACGAACATTTGGTGAACTCATAGGTCCGCTTAGGGGAACCACGTCAAAACTCGCAGAGTTTATACATTCTGGCTAGATTTCTATGCTATTACTCACTGCTTTTGGGTTCCGGGGGAATCCGAACGTTCCGCGAACTACGTGGACCGGTTACTGGGACCTCATCAAAACACGCAAATTTGGTCCATTCTAGCCATTTTTGTATGCTATCTCTCACTGATTTTGGGTCGCGGGGCGATCAGAACGTTCCGCGAACTCCGGGGACCGGTTACGGGGACCTCATCAAAACTAGCAGATTTTGTCAATGCTCGACAGCTTTCTATGCTATTACTCAATGATTTTAGGTCCATGGGCGATACGAACATTCGAAGAACTTTGGGGTCCTTTTTCGGGGACCTCATCAAAACTCGGAGACTTGGTCCATTATGTCCAGTTTTGTATGCTATTACTCACTATGTTTTGGTCCCGTGACGCTACAAACTTTCGCGAACACCTGGGTCCCGTTACGGAAACCTCGTCAAAACTCGTAGATTTTATACATTCTAGTTAATTTTGTATGATATTACTCACTGATTTTCGGTCCGGGGCTATCCGTACGTTTCGCGAACTCAGTGGACTGGTTCGGGGACCTCTTCAAAACTCGCAGATTAGGTCCATTCTAGCATGTTTTGTATGCAATTATTCGCTGGTTTAGGTCGCAGGGTGATCCGAATGTTCCACGACCTCTTGGGACCGGTTATGGGGACCTCGTCAAAACTCGCAAATTTGGTCCATTCTGGCCAGTTTTCTGTTCTATTTCTCACTAATTTTGTGTCCCGGGCGATACGAACGTTCCGCGAACTCCGGGGGCCGGTTACAGGGACATCGTCAAAACTCGCAGATTTGGTCTATTCTGGTCAGTTTTCCATGCTATTACTCACTGATTTTTTGTCCCACGGCGGTACGAACATTCGGTGAACTCCTGGGTCTGGTTACTGGGACCTCATCAAAACTCGTAGATTTTATACATTCTGGCCAGTTTTGTATACTATAACTCACTAATTTTGGGTCCCGGGGGGATCCGAACATTCCGTGAACTCCTTGGACCGGTTATGGGGACCTCGTCAAAACTTGCACATTTGGTCAATTTTGGCGAGTTTTGTATGCTTTTACTCACTGATTTTGGGGCCCGTGGTGATACGGACGTTGCGTGAAATTTTATGTCTGGTTACGGGGACCTCGTCAAAACTCATAGATTTTATACATTCTGGTTAGTTTTTTATGCTATTACTCACTCATTTTGGGTCTGGGGCGATCTGAACATTCCGCAAACTCCGTGGACCGGTTACAGTGACCACATCAAAAGTCGCAGGTTTGGTCCATTCTGTTCAGTTTTCTACGCTCTTACTCACTGATTTTGGGTCTCGGGGTTATACGAACATTACGCGAACTCCTTGGACCTGTTATAGGGAGCTCATTAAAACTCACAATTTTGGTCCATTCTGCCTAGTTTTGTATGCTATTACTCATTGATTTTGTGTCCCGGGGCGATACGGACATTCCACGAACTCCTTGGACGGTTACGGGGACCTCGTCAAAACTTGCAGATTTGGTCAATTTTGGCGAGTTTTGTATGCTATTACTCACTGATTTTGGGGCCCGGGGTGATATGGAGGTTCTGTGAAATTCTATGTTTTGGTTACGGGGACATCATCAAAACTCGCAGATTTTATACATTCTGATCAGTTTTGTATGGTATTACTCACTCATTTTGGGTCCTGGGGCGATCCGAACATTCCGCAAACTCCGTGGACCGGTTACGGTGACCTCGTCAAAAGTCGCAGGTTTTGTCTATTCTCACCTGTTTTCTATGCTATTACTCTCTGATTTGTGTCTCGGGGCGATACGAACGCTTAGCGAACTCGTTGGACCAGTTACGGGCAGCTCGTCAAAACTAGCAATTTTGGTCCATTCTCGCCAGTTTTGTATGCTATTACTCACTGATTTTGTGTCCCGGGGCGATCCGAACGTTCGGCGAACTCTTGGGACCGGCTACGGGGACCTCGTCAAAAGTCGCACATTTGGTCCATTTGCGCCTGTTTTCTATGCTATTACTCACTGATTTTGGGTCCCGGGGATATATGAATGTTTCGCGACCTCTTGGGACCGGTTACGGGGACCTCGTCAAAACTCACAGATTTGATTCATTGTGGCCAGTTTTCTGTTCTATTTCTCACTAATTCTTGGTCCCGGGGTGATACGAACGTTCCGTGAACTTTGTGGACCAGTTATGGGGACCTCATCAATACTCACAGATTTGGTCCATTCTAGCCAAATTTCTATGCTATTACTCACTAATTTAGGGTGCCGTGGCGATACGAACGTTCCGCAAACTCCGGGGCCGTTTAGGGGACCTCGTCAAAATTCGCAGATTTTTTCCATTCTCGCCAGTTTTCCATGATATCACTCACTGATTTTGGGTCCCGGGGCGATACGAGCATTCGATGAACTCATGGGTCCTGTTAGGGCGACCTCGTCAAAACTCGCAGAGTTTATAAATTCTGGCCAGATTTGTATGCTATTACTCACTCATTTTGGGTTCCGGGGCGATCCGAATGTTCCGCGAACTCCGTGGACCGGTTATGGGGACCTCGTCAAAACATGCAGATTTGGTCAATTTTGGCGAGTTTTCTATGCTATTACTAACTGATTTTGTGGCCCGAGGCGATAGGGATGTTCCGTGAAATTCTAGGTCCGGTTACGAGGACCTTGTCAAAACTCGCAGATTTTATACATTCTGGTAATTTTGTATGCTATTACTCCAGATTTGGTCCACTCTATTACTCACTCTGTTTTGGTTCCGTGACGCTACAAAATTTCGACGAACACCTGGGTCCCGTTCCGGAACCTCGTCAAAACTCGTAGATTTTATACATTCTAGCTAATTTTGTATGATATTACTCACTGATTTTCGGTCCGGGGCTATCCGTACGTTTCGCGAACTCAGTGGACTGGTTTCGGGGACCTCTTCAAAACTCATAGATTAGGTCCATTCTGGCATGTTTTGTATGCAATTACTCACTAGTTTGGGTCGCAGGGTGATCCGAATGTTCCGCGACCTCTTGGGACCGGTTATGGGGACCTCGTCAAAACTCGCAAATTTGGTCCATTCTGGCCAGTTTTTTGTTCTATTTCTCACTGATTTTGGGTCCCGGGCGATACGAACGTTCCGCGAACTCCGGGGGCCGGTTACGGGGACATCGTCAAAACTCACAGATTTGGTCTATTCTGGTCAGTTTTCCATGCTATTACTCACTGATTTTCGGTCCCACGGCGGTACGAACATTCGGTGAACTCCTGGGTCTGGTTACGGGGACCTCATCAAAACTCGCAGATTTTATACATTCTGGCAAGTTTTGTATACTATAACTCACTAATTTTGGGTCTCGGGGGGATCCAAACATTCCGCGAACTCCTTGGACCAGTTATGGGGCCTCGTCAAAACTTGCACATTTGGTCAATTTTGGGCAGCTTTGTATGCTTTTACTCACTAATTTTGGGGCCCGTGGTGATACGGACGTTCCACGAAATTCTAGGTCCGGTTACGAGGACCTCGTCAAAACTCACAGATTTTATACACTCTGGTCAGTTTTTTATGCTATTACTCACTCATTTTGGGTCCCGGGGCGATCTGAACATTCTGCAAACTCCGTGGACCGGTTACGGTGACCTCATCAAAATTCCCAGGTTTGGTCCATTCTGGTCAGTTTTCTATGCTCTTACTCACTAATTTTGTGTCTCGGGGCGATACGAACATTTCGCGAACTCCTTGGACCTGTTATAGGGAGCTCATTAAAACTCGCAATTTTGGTCCATTCTAGCCAGTTTTGTATGCTATTACTCATTGATTTTGTGTCCCGGGGCGATACAGACATTCCACGAACTCCTTGGACGGTTACAGGGACCTCGTCAAAACTTGCAGATTTGGTCAATCTTGGCTAGTTTTGTATGCTATTACTCACTGATTTTGGGGCCCGGGGCGATACGGATGTTCCGCGAAATTATAGGTCTGGTTACGGGAACCTCGTCAAAACTCACAGATTTTATACATTCTCATCAGTTTTGTATGGTATTGCTCACTCATTTTGGGTCCTGGGGCGATCCGAACATTCTGCAAACTCCGTGGACCGATTACGGTGACCTCATCAAAAGTTGCAGGTTTCGTCTATTCTCACCAGCTTTCTATGCTATTACTCACTGATTTGTGTCTCGGAGCGATATGAACGCTTCGCGAACTCGTTGGACCAGTTACGGGCAGCTCGTCAAAACTCGCAATTTTGGTCCATTCTCGCCAGTTTTGTATGGTATTACTCACTGATTTTGTGTCCCGGAGCGATCCAAACGTTCCATGAACTCCTGGGACCGGCTACGGGGACCTCGTCAAAAGTCGCACATTTGGTCCATTCTCGCCAGTTTTCATTGCTAGTACTCACTGATTTTGGGTCCCGGGGAGATACGAATGTTCCGCGACCTGTTGGGACCGATTATGGGGACCTCGTCAAAACTCGCAGTTTTGGTTCATTCTTGCCAGTTTTCTTTTCTATTTCTCACTAATTTTGGGTCCCGGGATGATGCGAACGTTCCGCGAACTTTATGGACCAGTTACAGGGGCCTCATCAATACTCACAGATTTGGTCCATTCTAGCCAGTTTTCTATGCTATTACTCACTAATTTGGGGTCCCGTGGCGATATGAACGTTCCGCAAACTCCGGGGCTGTTTAGGGGACCTCGTCGAAATTCGCAGATTTTGTCCATTCTGGCCAGTTTTCGATGCTATTACTCACTGATTTTGGGTCCCGGGGCGATACGAACATTTGATGAACTCATGGGTCCTGTTAGGGGGCCCTCATCAAAACTCGCAGAGTTTATACATTCTGACCAGATTTGTATGCTATTACTCACTCATTTTGGGTTCCGGGGCGATCCGAATGTTCCCCGAACTCCATGGACCGGTTACGGGGATCTCGTCAAAACTTGCAGATTTGGTCAATTTTGGCGAGTTTTGTATGCTATTACTCACTGATTTTGGGGCCCGAGGTGATAAGGATGTTCCTTGGAATTCTAGGTCCGGTTAGGGGGACCTCGTCAAAACTCGCAGATTTTATACATTCTGGTAAGTTTTCTATGCTATTACTCAGTCATTTTGCGTCCTGGGGCGATCCGAACGTTTCGCGAACTCGATGGACCGGTTTTCGTCCATTCTGGCTAGTTTTCAATGCTATTACTCACTGATTTTGTGTCTCGGGGTGATCCGAACGCTCCGCGAACTCGGTGGACTGGTTACGGGCAGCTCATCAAAACTCGCAATTTTGGTCCATTCTCGCTAGTTTTGTATGCTATTCCTCACTCATTTGTGTCCCGGGGCAATCCTGTTGGAATTATGCCCTAGAGGCAATAATAAATATAGTTATTATTAGAATTCCTGTATCAACATAATCGTTTATTATCCATGCTATAATTGTATTGAATGAAGACTTATATACATGTGTGGATACATAGACAAAATACTGTCCCTAGCAAGCCTCTAGTTGGCTAGCCAGATGATCAAAGATAGTCAGTGTCTTCTGATTATGAAGAAGGTGTTGTTGCTTGATAACTGGATCACGTCATTAGGAGAATCACGTGATGGACTAGACCCAAACTAATAGACGTAGCATGTTGATCGTGTCATTTTGTTGCTACTGTTTTCTGCATGTCAAGTATTTGTTCCGATGACCATGAGATCATATAACTCACTGACACCGGAGGAAAACTTTGTGTGTATCAAACGTCGCAACGTAACTGGGTGACTATAAAGATGCTCTACAGGTATCTCCGAAGGTGTTCATTGAGTTAGTATGGATCGAGACTGGGATTTGTCACTCCGTGTGACGGAGAGGTATCTCGGGGACCACTCGGTAATACAACATCACACACATGGCTTGCAAGCAATGTGACTTAGTGTAAGTTGCGGGATCTTGTATTACGGAATGAATAAAGAGACTTGCCGGTAAACGAGATTGAAATAGGTATGCGGATACTGATGATCGAATCTCGGGCAAGTGACATACCGAAGGACAAAGGGAATGACATACGGGATTATATGAATCCTAGGCACTGAGGTTCAAATGATAAGATATTCATAGAATATGTAGGATCCAATATGAGCATCCAGGTCCCGCTATTGGATATTGACCGAGAAGTCTCTCGGGTCATGTCTACATAGTTCTCGAACCCCCAGGGTGTGCACACTTAAGGTTCGACGTTGTTTTATGCGTATTTGAGTTATATGGTTGGTTACCGAATGTTGTTCGGAGTCCCAGATGAGATCCTGGACGTCACGAGGGTTTCCGGAATAGTCCGGAAACGAAGATTGATATATAGGATGACCTCATTTGATTACCGGAAGGTTTTCGGAGTTACCGGGAATGTACCGGGAATGACGAATGGGTTCCGGGAGTTCACCGGGGGGGCAACCCACCCCGGGGAAGCCCATAGGCCTTGGGGGTGGCGCACCAGCCCTTAGTGGGCTGGTGGGACAGCCCAAGAAGGCCCTATGCGCCATAGGAAGAAAATCAAAGAGAAAAAAAAGAGGAGGTGCGAAAAGGGGGAAGGACTCCTCCTTCCAAACCTAGTTGGACTCGGTTTGGAAGGGGAGGGTTGCCCCCTTGGCTCGGCCGACCCCCTTGGGAGTCCTTGGACCCCAAGGCAAGGCTCCCCCTCCTCCCCCTATATATACGGAGGTTTTAGGGCTGATTTGAGACAACTTTGCCACGGCAGCCCGACCACATATCTCCACGGTTTTACCTCTAGATCACGTTTCTGCGGAGCTCGGGCGGAGCCCTGCTGAGATAAGATCACCACCAACCTTCGGAGCACCGTCACGCTGCCGAAGAACTCTTCTACCTCTCCGTCTCTCTTGCTGGATCAAGAAGGCCGAGATCATCGTCGAGTTGTACGTGTGCTTAACGCGGAGGTGCCGTCCGTTCGACACTAGATCGTGGGACTGATCGCGGGACGGTTCGCGGGGCGGATCGAGGGACGTGAGGACGTTCCACTACATCAACCGTGTTCACTAACGCTTCTGCTGTACGGTCTACAAGGGTACGTAGATTGAACATCCCCTCTCGTAGATGGACATCACCATGATAGGTCTTTGTGCGTGTAGGAAAATTTTGGTTTCCCATGCGACGTTCCCCAACAGTGGCATCATGAGCTAGGTTCATGCGTAGATGTCTTCTCGAGTAGAACGCAAAAGTTTTTGTGGGCGGTGATGTGCGTTTTGCTGCCCTCCTTAGTCTTTTCTTGATTCCGCGGTATTGTTGGATCGAAGCGGCTCGGACCGACATTACTCGTACGCTTACGAGAGACTGGTTTCATCGCTACGAGTAACTCCGTTTCTCAAAGATGACTGGCGGGTGTCAGTTTCTCCAACTTTAGTTGAATCGGATTTGACCGAGGAGGTCCTTGGATGAGGTTAAATAGCAACTCATATATCTCCGTTGTGGTGTTTGCGTAAGTAAGATGCGATCCTACTAGATACCCATGGTCACCACGTAAAACATGCAACAACAAAATTAGAGGACGTCTAACTTGTATTTGCAGGCTATGCTTGTGATGTGATATGGCCAACGATGTGATGTGATATATTGGATGTAAGAGATGATCATGTTGTAATAGATAATATCGACTTGCACGTCGATGGTACGGCAACCGGCAGGAGCCATAGGGTTGTCTTTATACTAACGTCTGTGCTTGTAGATGCGTTTACTATTTTGCTAGGATGTAGCTTTAGTAGTAACAGCATGAGTAGCACGACAACCCCGATGGCGACACGTTGATGGAGATCATGGTGTGGCGCCGGTGACAAGAAGATCGTGCCGGTGCTTTGGTGATAGAGATCAAGGAGCACGTGATGATGGCCATATCATGTCACTTATGAATTGCATGTGATGTTAATCCTTTTATGCACCTTATTTTGCTTAGAACGACGGTAGCATTATGAGGTGATCTCTCACTAAAATTTCAAGACGAAATTTTGTTTTCCCCGACTGTGCACCGTTGCTACAGTTCGTCGTTTCGAGACACCACGTGATGATCGGGTGTGATAGACTCAACGTTCACATACAACGGGTGCAAAACAGTTGCGCACGCGGAACACTCGGGTTAAGCTTGACGAGCCTAGCATGTGCAGACATGGCCTCGGAACACATTAGACCGTAAGGTCGATCATGAATCATATAGATGATATGATTAGCATAGGGATGCTTACCACTGAAACTATACTCAACTCACGTGATGATCGGACTTGAGCTAGTGTAAGTGGGCCATGAACCACTCAAATGACTTAAGAGATGTACTTTTTGAGTGGGAGTTTAGCGAATAATTTGATTAAGTTAAACTCTAATTATCTTGAACATAGTCTAAGTCCACTTTGAATATATTTGTGTTGTAGATCATGGCTCACGCGACAATCACCCTGAATTTTAATACGTTCCTAGAGAAAGCTAAGTTGAAAGATGATGGAAGCAACTTTGTAGACTGGGCTCATAATCTTAAGCTAATCTTACAAGCTGGGAAGAAGGATTATGTCCTTAATGCTGCGCTAGGAGATGAACCACCCGCTACGGCTGATCAGGATGTTAAGAACGCTTGGTTAGCACGTAAGGAGGACTACTCAGTAGTTCAATGTGCAGTCTTGTATGGCTTAGAACCGGGACTTCAACATCGCTTTGAGCGTCATGGAGCATTTGAGATGTTCCAGGAGTTGAAGTTTATCTTTCAAAAGAACGCCCGGATCGAGAGGTATGAGACCTCCGATAAATTCTATGCTTGCAAGATGGTGGAGAACTCGTCTGTGAGTGAACATGTGCTCAAAATGTCTGGGTACTCAAACCGTCTAGCTGAGCTGGGGATTGAACTCCCGCAAGAGGCTATCACTGACAGAATCCTTCAATCACTACCGCCAAGCTATAAAGGCTTTGTTTTGAACTACAACATGCAAGGGATGAACAAGTCTCCCGGCGAGTTGTTTGCGATGCTGAAAGTCGCAGAGTCTGAACTCCGTAAAGAGCATCAAGTGTTGATGGTGAATAAGACCACTAGTTTCAAGAGAAACGGCAAAGGCAAGAAGGGTAATTCAAAGAAGAGCGGCAAGCCTGTTGCCAATCCGACGAAGAAACCCAAAGCTAGACCTAAGCCTGAAACAGAGTGTTACTATTGCAAGGGTATGGGTCACTGGAAGCGCAATTGCCCCAAGTATCTGGCTGATAAGAAGGCGGCCAAAGAAAAATCAGGTATATTTGATATACATGTTATTGATGTGTACTTAACCGGCTCTCGTAGTAGTGCCTGGGTATTCGATACCGGTTCTGTTGCTCATATTTGCAACTCGAAACAGGAACTGTGGAATAGACGAAGGCTGGCGAAAGATGAAGTGATGATGCGCGTAGGAAATGGTTCCAAGGTTGATGCAATCGCCGTCGGCATAGTTTCACTTCAGTTACCATCAGGATTAGTTGTGAACTTAAATCATTGTTATTTAGTGCCTGCGTTGAGCATGAACATTATATCTGGATCTTGTTTATTGCGAGACGGTTACTCTTTTAAGTCAGAGAATAATGGTTGTTCTATTTCTATGAGTAACATCTTTTATGGTCATGCACCCAATGTGAGAGGATTGTTCATATTGAATATTGATAGTGATACACACATACATAGCATTGAGACCAAAAGAGTTAGAGTTAACAATGATAGCGCCATATTTTTGTGGCACTGCCGCTTATGTCGTATTGGTGTAAAGCGCATGAAGAAACTCCATGCCGATGGAATTTTGGAGTCACTTGACTTTGATTCACTTGACACGTGCGAACCATGCCTTATGGGCAAGGTGACTAAAACTCCGTTCTCCGGAACAATGGAGCGTGCAAGGGACTTATTGGAAATCATACATACCGATGTGTGTGGTCCTATGAGCGTAGAGGCACGCGGCGGATATCGTTATTTTCTCACCTTCACTAACGATTTGAGTAGATATGGTTATGTCTACTTAATGAAGCACAAGTCTGAAACATTTGAAAAGTTCAAGCAATTTCAGAGTGAAGTTGAAAATCATCATAACAAGAAGATCAAGTTCCTACGGCCTGATCGTGGGGGTGCATATGTGAGTTTCGAGTTTGGTGCTCACTTAAGACAATGTGGAATTGTTTCACAATTGACACCGCCTGGAACACCACAGCGTAATGGTGTGTCCGAACGTCGTAATCGTACTTTATTAGAGATGGTGCGATTTATGATGTCTCTTACCGATTTGCCGTTATCGTTTTGGGGTTATGCATTAGAAACAGCTGCATTCACTTTAAATAGGGCACCATCAAAATCCGTTGAGACGACACCATACGAACTGTGGTATGGCAAAAGGCCAAAGTTGTCGTTTCTTAAAGTTTGGGGATGCGATGCTTATGTCAAAAAGCTTCAGCCTGAAAAGCTGGAACCCAAAGCGGAAAAGTGCATCTTCATAGGCTACCCAAAAGAGACAGTTGGGTACACCTTCTATCTAAAATCCGAGTGCAAAGTGTTTGTTGCTAAAAACGGAGCTTTTCTCGAGAAGGAGTTTCTCTCGAGAGAATTGAGTGGGAGGAAGATAGAACTTGATGAGGTTGTCGAACCTCTCATCCCTCTAGATGGTGGCGCAGGGCAAGGGGAAACCTGTGTCATTGCGACATCGGTTGAGGAGCAAGTTAATGATGATGATCATGAAACTCCGGTTCAAGTTTCTGTTGAACCACGCAGGTCGACGAGACCACGTGCTGCTCCAGAGTGGTACGGTAATCCCGTCTTGTCAATCATGTTGTTAGACAACAATGAACCTGCAAATTATGAAGAAGCAATGGTGGGCCCAGATTCCAACAAATGGCTAGAAGCCATGAAGTCCGAGATAGGATCCATGTATGAGAACAAAGTGTGGACTTTGGAAGTACTGCCTGAGGGCCGCAAGGCTATTCAGAACAGATGGATCTTTAAGAGGAAGACGGAAGCTGACGGCAATGTGACCGTTTATAAAGCTCGACTTGTGGCAAAGGGTTTTTCACAAGTTCAAGGAGTTGACTACGATGAGACATTCTCACCCGTAGCGATGCTTAAGTCCGTCAGAATCATGTTAGCAATAGCTGCATTTTTCGATTATGAAATCTGGCAGATGTATGTCAAAACGGCGTTCCTTAACGGTTTCCTTAAGGAAGAGTTGTATATGATGCAACCCGAAGGTTTTGTCGATCCTAAGAATGCTAACAAGGTGTGCAAGCTCCAGCGATCCATTTATGGACTGGTGCAAGCATCTCGGAGTTGGAACAAACGCTTTGATGAGGTGATCAAAGCATTTGGGTTTATACAAGTGGTTGGAGAATCTTGTATTTACAAGAAAGTGAGTGGGAGCTCTGTGGCGTTTCTAATATTATATGTGGATGACATATTGCTGATTGGAAACAACGTAGAGTTTTTGGAGAGCATAAAGGATTACTTGAATAAAAGTTTCTTTATGAAGGACCAAGGAGAAGCTGCTTACATTCTAGGCATTAAGATTTACAGGGATAGATCAAAACGCGTGATAGGACTTTCACAAAGCACATACCTTGATAAAGTTTTGAAGAGGTTGAAAATGGAACAGTCCATGAAAGGGTTCTTGCCAGTTTTACAAGGTACGAGATTGAGTAAGACTCAGTGCCCAGCAACTAATGAGGATAGAGAGCATATGAGCACCGTCCCCTATGCTTCAGCCATAGGTTCTATCATGTATGCAATGCTGTGCACTAGACCGGACGTTAGCCTGGCCATAAGTACGGCAGGTAGGTTCTAGAGTAATCCAGGAGTGGATCACTGGACGGCGGTCAAGAATATCCTTAAGTACCTGAAAAGGACTAAGGAGATGTTTCTCATGTATGGAGGTGACGAAGAGCTCGCCGTAAAAGGTTACCTCAATGCAAGCTTTGACACAGATCCGGATGACTCTAAGTCGCAGACCGGATACATATTTATTCTTAATGGGGGTGCGGTAAGCTGGTGCAGTTCCAAGCAGAGCGTCGTAGCAGATTCTACATGTGAAGCGGAGTACATGGCTGCCTCGGAGGCGGCTAAGGAGGGTGTCTGGATGAAGTAGTTCATGACGGATCTTGGAGTGGTGCCAAGCACACTGAATCCAATAACCTTGTTCTGTGACAACACGGGTGCCATTGCCCTAGCAAAAGGAACCACGGTTTCACAAGAAGTCCAGACACATCAAATTACACTTCAACCTCATCGGCGACTACGTCGAAGGGGAGGACGTAAATATATGCAAAGTGCACACGGATCTGAATGTAGCAGGCCCGCTGACTAAACCTCTTCCACGGGCAAAGCATGATCAACACCAGAACTGTATGGGTGTTAGATTTATTACAATGTAATTCGCATGATGATGTGAGGGCGCTAGATTATTGACTCTAGTGCAAGTGGGAGACTGTTGGAATTATTCCCTAGAGGCAATAATAAATATAGTTATTATTATAATTCCTGTATCAAGATAATCGTTTATTATCCATGCTATAATTGTATTGAATGAAGGCTTATATACATGTGTGGATGCATAGACAAAACACTGTCCACAGCAAGCCTCTAGTTGGCTAGCCAGTTGATCAAAGATAGTCAGTGTCTTCTGATTATGAACAAGGTGTTGTTGCTTGATAACTGGATCACGTCATTAGGAGAATCGTGTGATGGACTAGACCCAAACTAATAGACATAGCATGTTGATCGTGTCATTTTTTTGCTACTATTTTCTTCGTGTCAAGTATTTGTTCCTATGACCATGAGATCATATAACTCACTGACACCAGAGGAATACTTTGTGTGTATCAAACATCGCAACGTAACTGGGTGACTATAAAGATGCTCTACAGGTATCTCCGAAGGTGTTCATTGAGTTAGTATGGATCGAGACTGGGATTTGTCACTCCGTGTGATGGAGAGGTATCTCGGGGCCCACTCTGTAATACAACATCACACACAAGCCTTGCAAGCAATGTGACTTAGTGTAAGTTGCGGGATCTTGTATTACGGAACGAGTAAAGAGACTTGCCGATAAACGAGATTGAAATAGGTATGCGGATACTGACGATCGAATCTCGGGCAAGTAACATACCGAAGGAGAAAGGGAATGACATACGGGATTATATGAATCCTTGGCACTGAGGTTCAAACAATAAGATCTTCGTAGAATATGTAGGATCCAATATGGGCATCCAGGTCCCGCTATTGGATATTGACCGAGAAGTCTCTCGGGTCATGTCTACATAGTTCTTGAACCCGTAGGATCTGCACACTTAAGGTTCGACGTTGTTTTATGCGTATTTGAGTTATATGGTTGGTTACCGAATGTTGTTCGGAGTCCCGGATTAGATCACGGACATCATGAGGGTTTTCGGAATGGTCCGGAAACGAAGATTGATATATAGGATGACCTCATTTGATTACCGGAAGGTTTTTGGAGTTACCGGGAATGTACCGGGAATGACGAATGGGTTCCGGGAGTTCACCGGGGGGAACCCACCCCGGGGAAGCCCATAGGACTTGGGGGTGGCGCACCAGCCCTTAGTGGGCTGGTGGGACAGCCCAAGAAGGCCCTATGCGCCATAGGAACAAAATCAAAGAGAAAAAAAAGAGGAGGTGGGAAAAGGGGGAAGGACTCCTCCTTCCAAACCTAGTTGGACTCGGTTTGGAAGGGGAGGGTTGCCCCCCTTGGCTCGGCCGACCCCCTTGGGAGTCCTTGGACCCCAAGGCAAGGATCCCCTCCTGCCCCTATATATACAAAGGTTTTCGGGCTGATTTGAGACAACTTTGCCACGGCAGCCCGACCACATATCTCCACGGTTTTACCTCTAGATCACGTTTCTGCGGAGCTCGGGCGGAGCCCTGCTAAGATAAGATCACCACCAACCTCCGGAGCGCCGTCACGCTGCCGGAGAACTCTTCTACCTCTGCGTCTCTCTTGCTGGATCAAGAAGGCCGAGATCATCGTCGAGCTGTACGTGTGCTGAACGCGGAGGTGCCGTCCGTTCAGCACTAGATCGTGGGACTGATCGCAGGACGGTTTGCGGGGCGGATCGAGGGACGTGAGGACGTTCCACTACATCAACCGCGTTCAATAACGCTTCTGCTGTACGGTCTACAAGGGTATGTAGATCGAACATCCTCTCTCGTAGATGGACATCACCATGATAGGTCTTCGTGCGCGTAGGAAAATTTTTGTTTCCCATGCGACGTTCTCCAACAAATCCGAACGTTCCGCGAACTCTTGGGACCGGCTACGGGGACCTCGTCAAAAGTCACACATTTGGTCCATTCTCGCCAGTTTTCTATACTATCACTCACTGATTTTGGGCCTCGGGATGATACGAACGTTCCGCGACCTGTTTGGACCGGTTACGGGAACCTCATCAAAACTCGCAAATTTGGTTCATTCTGGCCAGTTTTCTGTTCTATTTCTCACTGATTTTGGGTCTCGGAGCGATATGAACGTTCCCCGAACTCTGTGGACCAGCTACGGGGACCTCGTCAATACTCACAAATTTGGTCCATTCTAGCCAGTTTTCTATGCTATTACTCACTAATCTTGGGTCCCCTGGCGATATGAACATTCCGCGAACTCCGGGGCCGTTTACGGGGACCTCGTCAAAATTCACAGATTTTGTCCATTCTGGCCAGTATTCCATGCTATTACTCACTGATTTTTGGTACCGAGGCGATACGAACTTTTGGGGAACTCATAGGTCCGCTTAGGGGAACTCGTCAAAACTCGTAGAGTTTATACATTCTGGCTAGATTTGTATGCTATTACTCACTGATTTTGGGTTCCGGGGCAATCCGAACATTCCGCCAACTCAGTGGACCGGTTACGGGGACCTCATCAAAACTAGCAGATTTTGTCCATTCTCGAGAACTTTCTATGCTATTACTCAATGATTTTAGGTCCACGGGCGATACGAACATTCGAAGAACTTTGGGGTCCTTTTTCGGGGACCTCATCAAAACTCGGAGACTTGGTCCATTCTGTCCAGTTTTGTATGCTATTACTCACTCTGTTTTCTTCCCGTGACGCTACAAACTTTCGGCGAACACCTGGGTCCTGTTACGGAAACCTCGTCAAAACTCGTAGATTTTATACATTCTAGTTAATTTTGTATGATATTACTCACTGATTTTCGGTCCGGGGCTATCCGTACGTTTCGCGAACTCAGTGGACTGGTTTCGGGGACCTCTTCAAAACTCGCAGATTAGGTCCATTCTAGCATGTTTTGTATGCAATTATTCATTGGTTTAGGTCGCAGGGTGATCCGAATGTTCCACGACCTCTTGGGACCGGTTATGGGGACCTCGTCAAAACTCGCAAATTTGGTCCATTCTGCCAGTTTTCTGTTCTTTTTCTCACTAATTTTGTGTCCCGGGCGATACGAACGTTCCGCGAACTCCGAGGGCCGGTTATGGGGACATCGTCAAAACTCGCAGATTTGGTCTATCTGGTCAGTTTTCCATGCTATTACTCACTGATTTTCGGTCCCACGGCGGTACGAACATTCGGTGAACTCCTGGGTCTGGTTACTGGGACCTCATCAAAACTCGTAGATTTTATACATTCTGGCCAGTTTTGTATACTATAACTCACTAATTTTGGGTCCCGGGGGGATCCGAACATTCCGTGAACTCCTTGGACCGGTTATGGGGACCTCGTCAAAACTTGCACATTTGGTCAATTTTGGCGAGTTTTGTATGCTTTTACTCACTGATTTTGGGGCCCGTGGTGATACGGACGTTCCGTGAAATTCTGGGTCCGGTTACGGGGACCTCGTCAAAACTCATAGATTTTATACATTCTAGTTATTTTTTACGCTATTACTTACTCATTTTGGGTCCGGGGCGATCTGAACATTCCGCAAACTCCGTGGACCGGTTACGGTGACCACATCAAAAGTCGCAGGTTTGGTCCATTCTGTTCAGTTTTCTACGCTCTTACTTACTGATTTTGTGTCTCGGGGCGATACGAACATTACGCGAACTCCTTGGACCTGTTATAAGGAGCTCACTAAAACTCACAATTTTGGTCCATTCTGGCTAGTTTTGTATGCTATTACTCATTGATTTTGTGTCCCGGGGCGATACGGACATTCCACGAACTCCTTGGACGGTTACGGGGACCTCGTCAAAACTTGCAGATTTGGTCAATTTTGGCGAGTTTTGTATGCTATTACTCACTGATTTTGGGGCCCGGGGCGATATGGACGTTCCGTGAAATTCTAGGTCTTGTTATGGGGACATCATCAAAACTCACAGATTTTATACATTATGATCAGTTTTGTATGGTATTACTCACTCATTTTGGGTCCGGGGGCGATCCGAACATTCCGCAAACTCCGTGGACCGGTTACGGTGACCTCGTCAAAAGTCGCAGGTTTTGTCTATTCTCACTAGTTTTCTATGCTATTACTCTCTGATTTGTGTCTCGGGGCGATACGAACGCTTTGCGAACTCGTTGGACCAGTTACGGGCAGCTCGTCAAAACTCGCAATTTTGGTCCATTCTCGCCAGTTTTGTATGCTATTACTCACTGATTTTGTGTCCCGGGGTGATCCGAATGTTCGGCGAGCTCTTGGGACCGGCTACGGGAACCTCGTCAAAAGTCGCACATTTGGTCCATTCGCGCCTGTTTTCTATGCTATTACTCACTGATTTTGGGTCCCGGGGATATACGAATGTTCCGCGACCTCTTGGGACCGGTTACGGGGACCTCGTCAAAACTCGCAGATTTGATTCATTCTGGCCAGTTTTCTGTTCTATTTCTCACTAATTCTGGGTCCTGGGGTGATACGAACGTTCCGCGAACTTTTTGGACCAGTTAGGGGGACCTCATCAATACTCACATATTTGGTCCATTCTAGCCAATTTTCTATGCTATTACTCACTAATTTAGGGTCCCGTGGCGATATGAACGTTCCGCAAACTCTGGGGCTGTTTAGGGGACCTCGTCAAAATTCGCAGATTTTGTCCATTCTCACCAGTTTTCCATGCTATTACTCACTGATTTTGGGTCCCGGGGCGATACGAGCATTCGATGAACTCATGGGTCCCGTTAGGGGGACCTCGTCAAAACTCGCAGAGTTTATACATTCTGGCCAGATTTGTATGCTATTACTCACTCGTTTTGGGTTCCGGGACGATCCGAATGTGCCCCGAACTCCGTGGACCGGTTATGGGGACCTCGTCAAAACTTGCATATTTGGTCAATTTTGGCGAGTTTTGTATGCTATTAGTAACTGATTTTGTGGCCCGAGGCGATAGGGATGTTCCGCGAAATTCTATGTCCGGTTACGAGGACCTCGTCAAAACTCGCAGATTTTATACATTCTGGTAATTTTGTATGCTATTACTCCAGATTTGGTCCATTCTATTACTCGCTCTGTTTTGGTCCCGTGACGCTACAAAATTTCGACGAACACCTGGGTCCCGTTACGAAAACCTCGTCAAAACTCGTAGATTTTATACATTCTAGCTAATTTTGTATGATATTACTCACTGACTTTCGGTCCGGGGCTATCCGTACGTTTCCCGAACTCAGTGGACTGGTTTCGGGGACCTCTTCAAAACTCACAGATTAGGTCCATTCTGGCATGTTTTGTATGCAATTACTCACTGGTTTGGGTCGCAGGGTGATCCGAATGTTCCGCGCCTCTTGGGACCGGTTATGGGGACCTCGTCAAAACTCGCAAATTTGGTCCATTCTGGCCAGTTTTTTGTTCTATTTCTCACTGATTTTGGGTCCCGGGCGATACGAACGTTCCGCGAACTCCGGGGGCCGGTTACGGGGACATCGTCAAAACTCACAGATTTGGTCTATTCTGGTCAGTTTTCCATGCTATTACTCACTGATTTTCGGTTCCACGGCGGTACGAACATTCGGTGAACTCCTGGGTCTGGTTACGGGGACCTCATCAAAACTCGCAGATTTTATACATTCTGACCAGTTTTGTATACTATAACGCACTAATTTTGGGTCCCGAGGGGATCTGAACATTCCGCGAATTCCTTGGACCGGTTATGGGGACCTCGTCAAAACTTGCACATTTGGTCAATTTTGGCGAGCTTTGTATGCTTTTACTCACTGATTTTGGGGCCCGTGGTGATACGAACGTTCCGCGAAATTCTAGGTCCGGTTACGAGGACCTCGTCAAAACTCACAGATTTTATACATTCTAGTCAGTTTTTTATGCTATTACTCACTCATTTTGGGTCCCGGGGCGATCTGAACATTCTGCAAACTCCGTGGACCGGTTACGGTGACATCATCAAAAGTCCCAGGTTTGGTCCATTCTGGTTAGTTTTCTATGCTCTTACTCACTAATTTTGTGTCTCGGGGCAATACGAACATTTCGCGAACTCCTTGGACCTGTTATAGGGAGCTCATTAAAACTCGCAATTTTGGTCCATTCTAGCCAGTTTTGTATGCTATTACTCATTGATTTTGTGTCCCGGGGCGATACAGACATTCCACGAACTCCTTGGACGGTTATGGGGACCTCGTCAAAACTTGTAGATTTGGTCAATTTTGGCGAGTTTTGTATGCTATTACTCACTGATTTTGGGGCCCGGGGCGATACGGATGTTCCGCGAAATTATAAGTCTGGTTACGGGAACCTCGTCAAAACTCACAGATTTTATACATTCTGATCAGTTTTGTATGGTATTACTCACTCATTTTGGGTCCTGGGCGATCCGAACATTCTGCAAACTCCGTGGACCGATTACGGTGTCCTCGGCAAAAGTCACAGGTTTCGTCTATTCTCACCAGTTTTCTATGCTATTACTCACTGATTTGTGTCTCGGGGCGATACGAACGCTTCGCGAACTCGTTGGACCTGTTACGGGCAGCTCGTCAAAATTCGCAATTTTGGTCCATTCTCGCCAGTTTTGTATGCTATTACTCACTGATTTTGTGTCCCGGAGCGATACAAACGTTCTGTGAACTCTTGGGACCGGCTACGGGGACCTCGTCAAAAGTCGCACATTTGGTCCATTCTCGCCAGTTTTCATTGCTAGTACTCACTGATTTTGGGTCCCGGGGAGATACGAATGTTCCGCGAACTGTTGGGACCAGTTACGGGGACCTCGTCAAAACTCGCAGTTTTGGTTCATTCTTGCCAGTTTTCTTTTCTATTTCTCACTAATTTTGGGTCCCGGGATGATGCGAACGTTCCGCGAACTTTATGGACCAGTTACAGGGGCCTCATCAATACTCACAGATTTGGTCCATTCTAGCCAGTTTTCTATGCTATTACTCACTAATTTGGGGTCCCGTGGCGATATGAACGTTCCGCAAACTCCGGGGCTGTTTAGGGGACCTCGTCGAAATTCGCAGATTTTGTCCATTCTGGCCAGTTTTCGATGCTATTACTCACTGATTTTGGGTCCCGGGGCGATACGAACATTTGATGAACTCATGGGTCCTGTTAGGGGGCCCTCATCAAAACTCGCAGAGTTTATACATTCTGACCAGATTTGTATGCTATTACTCACTCATTTTGGGTTCCGGGGCGATCCGAATGTTCCCCGAACTCCATGGACCGGTTACGGGGATCTCGTCAAAACTTGCAGATTTGGTCAATTTTGGCGAGTTTTGTATGCTATTACTCACTGATTTTGGGGCCCGAGGTGATAAGGATGTTCCTTGGAATTCTAGGTCCGGTTAGGGGGACCTCGTCAAAACTCGCAGATTTTATACATTCTGGTAAGTTTTCTATGCTATTACTCAGTCATTTTGCGTCCTGGGGCGATCCGAACGTTTCGCGAACTCGATGGACCGGTTTTCGTCCATTCTGGCTAGTTTTCAATGCTATTACTCACTGATTTTGTGTCTCGGGGTGATCCGAACGCTCCGCGAACTCGGTGGACTGGTTACGGGCAGCTCATCAAAACTCGCAATTTTGGTCCATTCTCGCTAGTTTTGTATGCTATTCCTCACTCATATGTGTCCCGGGGCAATCCTGTTGGAATTATGCCCTAGAGGCAATAATAAATATAGTTATTATTAGAATTCCTGTATCAACATAATCGTTTATTATCCATGCTATAATTGTATTGAATGAATACTTGTATACATGTGTGGATACATAGACAAAATACTCTCCCTAGCAAGCCTCTAGTTGGCTAGCCAGTTGATCAAAGATAGTCAGTGTCTTCTGATTATGAACAAGGTGTTGTTGCTTGATAACTGGATCACGTCATTAGGAGAATCACGTGATGGACTAGACCCAAACTAATAGACGTAGCATGTTGATCGTGTCATTTTTGTTGCTACTGTTTTCTGCGTGTCAAGTATTTGTTCCTATGACCATGAGATCATATAACTCACTGACACCGGAGGAATACTTTGTGTGTATCAAACGTCGCAACGTAACTGGGTGACTATAAAGATGCTCTACAGGTATCTCCGAAGGTGTTCGTTGAGTTAGTATGGATCAAGACTGGGATTTGTCACTCCGTGTGACGGAGAGGTATCTCGGGGACCACTCGGTAATACAACATCACACACATGGCTTGCAAGCAATGTGACTTAGTGTAAGTTGCGGGATCTTGTATTACGGAACGAGTAAAGAGACTTGCCGGTAAACGAGATTGAAATAGGTATGCGGATATTGACGATCGAATCTCGGGCAAGTAACATACCGAAGGACAAAGGGAATGACATACGGGATTATATGAATCCTTGGCACTGAGGTTCGAATGATAAGATCTTCGTAGAATATGTAGGATCCAATATGGGCATCCAGGTCCCGCTATTGGATATTGACCGAGAAGTCTCTCGGGTCATGTCTACATAGTTCTCGAACCCCCAGGGTCTGCACACTTAAGGTTCGACGTTGTTTTATGCGTATTTGAGTTATATGGTAGGTTACCGAATGTTGTTCGGAGTCCCGGATGAGATCCCGGACGTCACGAGGGTTTCCGTAATGGTCCGCGAAGATTGATATATAGGATGACCTTGTTTTATTACCGGAAGGTTTTTGGAGTTAACGGGAATGTACCGGGAATGACGAATGGGTTCTGGGAGTTCACCGGGGGGGGGGGGGGGGGGAACCCACCCCGGGGAAGCCCATAGGCCTTGGGGGTGGCGCACCAGCCCTTAGTGGGCTGGTGGGACAGCCCAACAAGGCCCTATGCGCCATAGGAAGAAAATCAAAGAGAAAAAAAAGAGGAGGTGGGAAAAGGGGGAAGGACTGCTCCTTCCAAACCTAGTTGGACTCGGTTTGGAAGGGGAGGGTTGCCCCCCTTGGCTCGGCCGACCCCCTTGGGATTCCTTGGACCCCAAGGCAAGGATCCCCTCCTCCCCCTATATATACAGAGGTTTTAGGGCTGATTTGAGACAACTTTGCCACGGCCACATATCTCCACGGTTTTACCTCCAGATCACGTTTCCGCGGAGCTCGGGCGGAGCCCTGCTGAGATAAGATCACCACCGACCTCCGGAGCGCCGTCACGCTGCCGGAGAACTCTTCCACCTCTGAGTCTCTCTTGCTGGATCAAGAAGGCCGAGATCATCGTCAAGCTGTACGTGTGCTGAACGCGGAGGTGCCGTCCGTTCGGCACTAGATCGTGGGACTGATCGCGGGACGGTTCGCGGGGCGAATCGAGGGACGTGAGGACGTTCCACTACATCAACCGCGTTCACTAACGCTTCTGCTGTACGGTCTACAAGGGTACGTAGATCGAACATTCTCCCTCGTAGATGGACATCACCATGATAGGTCTTCGTGCGCGTAGGAAATTTTTTGTTTCCCATGCGACGTTCTCCAACAGATCCGAACGTTCCGCGAACTCTTGGGACCGGCTACAGGGACCTCGTCAAAAGTCACACATTTGGTCCATTCTCGCCAGTTTACTATACTATCACTCACTGATTTTGGGCCTCGGGGTGATACGAACGTTCCGCGACCTGTTTGGACCGGTTACGGGAACCTCATCAAAACTCGCAAATTTGGTTCATTCTGGCCAGTTTTCTGTTCTATTTCTCACTGATTTTGGGTCTCGGAGCGATACGAACGTTCCCCGAACTCAGTGGACCGGTTACTGGGACCTCGTCAAAACACGCAAATTTGGTCCATTACGGCCAGTTTTGTATCCTATCTCTCACTTATTTTGGGTCGCGGGGCGATCAGAACGTTCCGCGAACTCCGGGGACCGGTTACGGGGACCTCATCAAAACTAGCAGATTTTGTCCATTCTCGATAGCTTTCTATGCTAGTACTCAATGATTTTAGGTGCAGGGGCGATACGAACATTCGAGGAACTTTGGGGTCCTTTTTCGGGGACCTCATCAAAGCTCGCAGATTTGGTCCATTCTGTCCAGTTTTGTCTGCTATTACTCAGTTTGTTTTGGTCCCGTGACGCTACAAACTTTCGGCGAACACATGGGTCCCATTATGGAAACCTCGTCAAAATTCGTACATTTTATACATTCTAGTTAATTTTGTATGATATTACTCACTGATTTTCGGTCCGGGGATATCCGTACGTTTCGCTAACTCAATGGACTAGTTTCGGGGACCTCTTCAAAACTCGCAGATTAGGTCCATTCTGGCATGTTTTGTATGCAATTACTCATTGGTTTGGGTCGCAGGGTGATCCGAATGTTCCACGACCTCTTGGGACCTGTTACGGGGACCTCGTCAAAACTCGCAAATTTGGTCCATTCTGGCCAATTTTCTGTTCTATTTCTCACTGGTTTTGGGTCCCGAGCGATAAGAACGTTCTGCGAACTCCGGGGGCCGGTTACGGGGACATCGTCAAAACTCGCAGATTTGGTCTATTCTGGTCAGTTTTCCATGCTATTACTCACTGATTTTCGGTCCCACGGCGGTACGAACATTCGGTGAACTCCTGGGTCTGGTTATGTGGACCTCATCAAAACTCGTAGATTTTATACTTTCTGGCCAGTTTTGTATACTATAACTCACTAATTTTGGGTCCCGGGGGGATCGGAACATTCTGCGAGCTCCTTGGACCGGTTATGGGGACCTCGTCAAAACTTGCACATTTGGTCAATTTTGGCGAGTTTTGTATGCTATTACTCATTGAATTTGGGGCCCGAGGCAACAAGGATGTTCCGCGAAATTCTAGGTCCGGTTACGGGGACCTCGTCAAAACTCGCAGATTTTATACATTCTGGTGAGTTTTGTATGCTATGACTCAGTCATTTTGGGTCCTGGGGCGATCCGAACGCTTCGCGAACTCGGTGGACCGGTTTTCGTCCATTCTGGCTAGTTTTCAATGCTATTACTCACTGATTTTGTGTCTGGGGGAGATCCGAATGCTACGCGAACTCGGTGGACTTGTTGCGGGCAGCTCATCAAATCTCGCAATTTTGGTCCATTCTCGCTAGTTTTGTATACTATCCCTCACCGATTTGTGTCCCGGGGCGATTCGAACGTTCCGCGAACTCTTGGGACCGGCTACGGGGACCTCGTCAAAAGTCGCACATTTGGTCCATTCTCGCCAGTTTTCTATGCTATTACTCACTGATTTTGGGCCTCGGGGTGATACGAACGTTCCGCGACCTATTTGGACCGGTTACGGGAACCTCGTCAAAACTCACAGATTTGGTTCATTCTGGCCAGTTTTCTGTTCTATTTCTCACTGATTTTGGGTCTCGGGGCGATACGAACGTTCCCCGAACTCTGCGGACCAGCTACGGGGACCTCGTCAATACTCACGGATTTGGTCCATTCTAGCCAGTTTTTTATGCTATTACTCACTAATCTTGGGTCCCGTGGCGATATGAACGTTCCACGAACTCCAAGGTCGTTTACGGCGACCTCGTCAAAATTCGCAGATTTTATCCATTCTGGCCAGTATTTCATGCTATTACTCACTGATTTTGGGTCCCGGGGCGATACGAACATTTGGTGAAGTCATAGGTCCGCTTAGGGGAACCTCGTCAAAACTCGCAGAGTTTATACATTCTGGCTAGATTTGTATGCTATTACTCACTGATTTTGGGTTCCGGGGCAATCCGAACATTCTGCGAACTCAGTGGACCGGTTACTGGGACCTCATCAAAACACGCAATTTTGGTCCATTCTGGCCAGTTTTGTATGATATCTCTCACTGATTTTGGGTCGCGGGGCGATCAGAATGTTCCGCAAACTCCATGGACCGGTTACGGGGACCTCATCAAAACTAGCAGATTTTGTCCATTCTCGACAGCTTTCTATGCTATTACTCAATGATTTTAGGTGCATGGGCGATAGGAACATTCGAGGAACTTAGGGGTCCTTTTTCGGGAACCTCATCAAAACTCGCAGATTTGGTCCATTCTGTCCAGTTTTGTATGCTATTACTCGGTCTGTTTTGGTCCCGTGACGCTACAAACTTTCGGCGAACACCTGGGTCCCGTTATGGCAACCTCGTCAAAACTCGTAGATTTTATACATTCTAGTTAATTCTGTATGATATTACTCACTGATTTTCGGTCTTGAGATATCCGTACGTTTCGCGAACTCAATGGACTGGTTTCGGGGACCTCTTCAAAACTCGCGATTAGGTCCATTCTGGCATGTTTTGTATGCAATTACTCACTGGTTTGGGTCGCAGGGTGATCCGAATGTTCCAGGACCTCTTGGGACCGGTTACGGGGACCTCGTCAAAACTCGCAAATTTGGTCCATTTTGGCCAGTTTTCTGTTCTATTTCTCACTGATTTTGGTCCCGGGCGATACGAACGTTCCTCGAACTCCGGGGGCCGGTTACACGGACATTCTCAAAACTCGCAAATTTGGTCTATTCTAGTGAGGTTTCCATGCTATTACTCACTGGTTTTCGGTCCCACGGTGGTACGAACATTCGGTGAACTCGTGGGTCTGGTTACGTGGACCTCATCAAAACACGTAGATCTTATACATTCTGGCCAGTTTTGTATACTATAACTCACTAATTTTGGGTCCCGGGGGGATCCGAACATTCCGCGAACTCCTTGGACCGGTTATGGGGACCTCGTCAAAACTTGCACATTTGGTCAATTTTGGCGAGTTTTGTATGCTATTACTCACTGATTTTGGGGCCCGAGGCGATAAGGTTGTTCCGCGAAATTCTAGGTCCGGTTACGGGGACCTCGTCAAAACTCGCAGATTTTATACATTCTGGTAAGTTTTGTATGCTATTACTCAGTCATTTTGGGTCCTGGGGCGATCCGAACGCTTCGCGAACTCGGTGGACCAGTTTTTGTCCATTCTGGCTAGTTTTCAATGCTATTACTCACTGATTTTGTGTCTCGGGGCGATCCGAACGCTCCGCGAACTCACTGGATTAGTTACGGGCAGCTCATCAAAACTCGCAATTTTGGTCCACTCTCGCTAGTTTTGTATGCTATTCCTTATTGATTTTTGTCCCGGGGCGATCCGAACGTTCCACGAATTCTTGGGACTGGCTACGGGGACCTCGTCAAAAGTCGCACATTTGGTCCATTCTCGCCAGTTTTCTATGCTATTACTCACTGATTTTGGGCCTCGGGGTGATACGAACGTTCCGCGACCTGTTTGGACCGGTTACGGGAACCTCGTCAAAACTCGCAGATTTGGTTCATTCTGGCCAGTTTTCTGTTCTATTTCTCACTGATTTTGGGTCTCTCGGCGATACGAACGTTCCCCGAACTCTGCGGACCAGCTACGGGGACCTCGTCAATACTCACGGATTTGGTCCATTCTAGCCAGTTTTCTATGCTATTACTCACTAATCTTGGGTCCCGTGGCGATATGAACGTTCCGCGAACTCCGGAGCCGTTTACGGGGACCTCGTTAAAATTCACAGATTTTGTCCATTCTGGCCAGTATTCCATGCTATTACTCACTGATTTTGGGTCCCGGGGCGATACGAACATTTGGTGAAGTCATAGGTCCACTTAGGGGAACCTCGTCAAAACTCGCAGAGTTTATACATTCTGGCTAGATTTGTATGCTAATACTCACTGATTTTGTATTCCGGGGCAATCTGAACATTCCGCGAACTCAGTGGACCGGTTACTGGGACCTCTTCAAAACACGCAAATTTGGTCCATTCTGGCCAGTTTTGTATGCTATCTCTCACTGATTTTGGGTCGCGGGGCGATTAGAACGTTCCGTGAACTCCGGGGACCGGTTACGGGGACCTCATCAAAGCTAGCAGATTTTGTCCATTCTTGACAGCTTTCTATGCTATTACTCAATGATTTTAGGTGCATGGGCGATACGAACATTCGAGGAACTTTGGGGTCCTTTTTCGGGAACCTCATCAAAACTCGCAGATTTGGTCCATTCTGTCCAGTTTTGTATGCTATTACTGAGTTTGTTTTGGTCCCGTGACGCTACAAACTTTCCGTGAACACCTGGGTCTCGTTATGGCAACCTCGTCAAAACTCGTAGATTTTATACATTCTAGTTAATTCTGTATGATATTACTCACTGATTTTCGGTCTGGGGATATCCGTACGTTTCGCGAACTCAATGGACTGGTTTCGAGGACCTCTTCAAATCTCGCGATTAGGTCCATTCTGGCATGTTTTGTATGCAATTACTCACTGGTTTGGGTCGCAGGATGATCCGAATGTTCCAGGACCTCTTGGGACCGGTTACGGGGACCTCCAAAACTCGCAAATTTGGTCCATTTTGGCCAGTTTTCTGTTCAATTTCTCACTGATTTTGGGTCCCGGGCGATACGAATGTTCCGCGAACTCCGGGGGCCGGTTACACGGACATCGTCAAAACTCGCAGATTTGGTCTATTCTGGTGAGGTTTCCATGCTATTACTCACTGGTTTTCGGTCCCACGGCGGTACGAACATTCGGTGAACTCCTGGGTCTGGTTACGTGGACCTCATCAAAACGCGTAGATTTTATACATTCTGGCCAGATTTGTATACTATAACTCACTAATTTTGGGTCCCGGGGGGGGGATCCGAACATTCCGCGAACTCCTTGGACCGGCTTTGTGGACCTCGACAAAACTTGCACATTTGGTCAATTTTGGCGAGTTTTGTATGCTATTACTCACTGATTTTGGGGCCCGAGACGATAAGGATGTTCCGCGAAATTCTAGGTCCGGTTAGGGGGACCTCGTCAAAACTCGCAGATTTTATACATTCTGGTAAGTTCTGTATGCTATTACTCAGTCATTTTGGGTCCTGGGGCGATCCGAACGCTTCGCGAACTCGGTGGACCAGTTTTCGTCCATTCTGGCTAGTTTTCAATACTATTACTCACTGATTTTGTGTCTCGGGGCGATCCGAACGCTCCGCGAACTCAGTGGACTAGTTACGGGCAGCTCATCAAAACTCGCAATTTTGGTCCATTCTCGCTAGTTTTGTATGCTATTCCTCACTGATTTGTGTCACGGGGCGATCCGAACGTTCCACGAATTCTTGGGACTGTCTACGGGGACCTCGTCAAAAGTCGCACATTTGGTTCATTCTCGCCAGTTTTCTATGCTATTACTCACTGATTTTGGGCCTCGAGGTGATACGAACGTTCCCCGACCTGTTTGGACCGGTTACGGGAACCTCGTCAAAACTCGCAGATTTGGTTCATTCTGGCCAGTTTTCTGTTCTATTTCTCACTGATTTTGGGTCTCGGGGCGATACGAACGTTCCCCGAACTCTGTGGACCAGCTACGGGGACCTCGCCAATACTCACAGATTTGGTCCATTCTAGCCAGTTTTTTATGCTATTACTCACTAATCTTGGGTCCCGTGGCGATATGAACGTTCCGCGAACTCCGGAGCCGTTTACGGGGACCTCGTCAAAATTCGCAGATTTTGTCCATTCTGGCCAGTATTCCATGCTATTACTCACTGATTTTGGGTCCCGGGGCGACACGAACATTTGGTGAACTTGTAGGTCCGCTTAGGGGAACCTCGTCAAAACTCGCAAAGTTTATACATTCTGGCTAGATTTGTATGCTATTACTCACTCATTTTGGGTTCCGGGGCAATCCGAACATTCCGCGAACTCAGTGGACCGGTTACTGGGACCTCATCAAAACACGCAATTTTGGTCCATTCTGGCCAGTTTTGTATGATATCTCTCACTGATTTTGGGTCGCGGGGCGATCAGAACGTTCCGCAAACTCCAGGGACCGGTTACGGGGACCTCATCAAAACTAGCAGATTTTGTCCATTCTCGACAGCTTTCTATGCTATTACTCAATGATTTTAGGTGCATGGGCGATAGGAACATTCGAGGAACTTTGGGGTCCTTTTTCGGGGACCTCATCAAAGCTCGCAGATTTGGTCCATTCTGTCCAGTTTTGTATGCTATTACTCAGTCTGTTTTGGTCCCGTGACGCTACAAACTTTCGGCGAACACCTGGGTCCCGTTATGGCAACCTTGTCAAAACTCGTAGATTTTATACATTCTAGTTAATTCTGTATGATATTACTCACTGATTTTCGGTCTGGGGATATCCGTACGTTTCGCGAACTCAATGGACTGGTTTCGGGGACCTCTTCAAAACTCGCGATTAGGTCCATTCTGGCATGTTTTGTATGCAATTACTCACTGGTTTGGGTCGCAGGGTGATCCGAATGTTCCAGGACCTCTTGGGACCGGTTACGGGGACCTCGTCAAAACTCGCAAATTTGGTCCATTTTGGCCAGTTTTCTGTTCTATTTCTCACTGATTTTGGTCCCGGGCGATACGAACGTTCCGCGAACTCCGGGGGCCGGTTACACGGACATTCTCAAAACTCGCAGATTTGGTCTATTCTAGTGAGGTTTCCATGCTATTACTCACTGGTTTTCGGTCCCACGGTGGTACGAACATTCGGTGAACTCCTGGGTCTGGTTACGTGGACCTCATCAAAACACGTAGATTGTATACATTCTGGCCAGTTTTGTATACTATAACTCACTAATTTTGGGTCCCGGGGGGATCCGAACATTCCGCGAACTCCTTGGACCGGTTATGGGGACCTCGTCAAAACTTGCACATTTGGTCAATTTTGGCGAGTTTTGTATGCTATTACTCACTGATTTTGGGGCCCGAGACGATAAGGATGTTCCGCGAAATTCTAGGTCCGGTTAGGGGGACCTCGTCAAAACTCGCAGATTTTATACATTCTGGTAAGTTTTGTATGCTATTACTCAGTCATTTTGGGTCCTGGGGCGATCCGAACGCTTTGCGAACTCGGTGGACCAGTTTTCGTCCATTCTGGCTAGTTTTCAATGCTATTACTCACTGATTTTGTGTCTCGGGGCGATCCGAACGCTCCGTGAACTCACTGGACTAGTTACGGGCAGCTCATCAAAACTCGCAATTTTGGTCCATTCTCGCTAGTTTTGTATGCTATTCCTCACTGATTTGTGTCCCGGGGCGATCCGAACGTTCCACGAATTCTTGTGACTGGCTACGGGGACCTCGTCAAAAGTCGCACATTTGGTCCATTCTCGCCAGTTTTCTATGCTATTACTCACTGTTTTTGGGCCTCGGGGTGATACGAACGTTCCCCGACCTATTTGGACCGGTTACAGGAACCTCGTCAAAACTCGCAGATTTAATTCATTCTGGCCAGTTTTCTGTTCTATTTCTCACTGATTTTGGGTCTCGGGGCGATACGAACGTTCCCCGAACTCTGTGGACCAGCTACGGGGACCTCGTCAATACTCACAGATTTGGTCCATTCTAGCCAGTTTTTTATGCTATTACTCACTAATCTTGGGTCCCGTGGCGATATGAACGTTCCGCGAACTCCGGAGCCGTTTACGGGGACCTCGTCAAAATTTGCAGATTTTGTCCATTCTGGCCAGTATTGCATGCTATTACTCACTGATTTTGGGTCCCGGGGCGACACGAACATTTGTTGAACTCGTAGGTCCGCTTAGGGGAACCTCGTCAAAACTCGCAGAGTTTATACATTCTGGCTAGATTTGTATGCTATTACTCACTGATTTTGGGTTCCGGGGCAATCCGAACATTCCGCAAACTCAGTGGACCGGTTACTGGGACCTCATCAAAACACGCAATTTTGGTCCATTCTGGCCAGTTTTGTATGATATCTCTCACTGATTTTGGGTCGCGGGGCGATCAGAACGTTCCGCAAAGTCCAGGGACCGGTTACGGGGACCTCATCAAAACTAGCAGATTTTGTCCATTCTCGACAGCTTTCTATGCTATTACTCAATGATTTTAGGTGCATGGGCGATACGAACATTCGAGGAACTTTGGGGTCCTTTTTCGGGAACCTCATCAAAACTCGCAGATTTGGTCCATTCTGTCCAGTTTTGTATGCTATTACTGAGTTTGTTTTGGTCCCGTGACGCTACAAACTTTCGGCGAACACCTGGGTCCCGTTATGGCAACCTCGTCAAAACTCGTAGATTTTATACATTCTAGTTAATTCTGTATGATATTACTCACTGATTTTCGGTCTGGGGATATACGTACGTTTCGCGAACTCAATGGACTGGTTTCGGGGACCTCTTCAAAACTCGCGATTAGGTCCATTCTGGCATGTTTTGTATGCAATTACTCACTGGTTTGGGTCGCAGGGTGATCCGAATGTTCCAGGACCTCTTGGGACCGGTTACGGGGACCTCGTCAAAACTCGCAAATTTGGTCCATTTTGGCCAGTTTTCTGTTCTATTTCTCACTGATTTTGGGTCCCGGGCGATACGAACGTTCCGCGAAGTCCGGGGGCCGGTTACACGGACATTCTCAAAACTCGCAGATTTGGTATATTCTAGTGAGGTTTCCATGCTATTACTCACTGGTTTTCGGTCCCACGGTGGTACGAACATTCGGTGAACTCCTGGGTCTGGTTACGTGGACCTCATCAAAACATGTAGATCTTATACATTCTGGCCAGTTTTGTATACTATAACTCACTAATTTTGGGTCCCGGGGGGATCCGAACATTCCGCGAACTCCTTGGACCGGTTATGGGGACCTCGTCAAAACTTGCACATTTGGTCAATTTTGGCGAGTTTTGTATGCTATTACTCACTGATTTTGGGGCCCGAGGCGATAAGGTTGTTCCGCGAAATTCTAGGTCCGGTTACGGGGACCTCGTCAAAACTCGCAGATTTTATACATTCTGGTAAGTTTTGTATGCTATTACTCAGTCATTTTGGGTCCTGGGGCGATCCGAACGCTTCGCGAACTCGGTGGACCAGTTTTTGTCCATTCTGGCTAGTTTTCAATGCTATTACTCACTGATTTTGTGTCTCGGGGCGATCCGAACGCTCCGCGAACTCACTGGATTAGTTACGGGCAGCTCATCAAAACTCGCAATTTTGGTCCACTCTCGCTAGTTTTGTATGCTATTCCTTATTGATTTTTGTCCCGGGGCGATCCGAACGTTCCACGAATTCTTGGGACTGGCTACGGGGACCTCGTCAAAAGTCGCACATTTGGTCCATTCTCGCCAGTTTTCTATGCTATTACTCACTGATTTTGGGCCTCGGGGTGATACGAACGTTCCGCGACCTGTTTGGACCGGTTACGGGAACCTCGTCAAAACTCATAGATTTGGTTCATTCTGGCCAGTTTTCTTTTCTATTTCTCACTGATTTTGGGTCTCGGGGCGATACGAACGTTCTCCGAACTCTGTGGACCAGCTACGTGGACCTCGTCAATACTCACAGATTTGGTCCATTCTAGCCAGTTTTCTATGCTATTACTCACTAATCTTGGGTCTCGTGGCGATATGAACGTTCCGCGAACTCCGGAGCCGTTTACGGGGACCTCGTCAAAATTCACAGAGTTTGTCCATTCTGGCCAGTATTCCATGCTATTACTCACTGATTTTGGGTCCCGGGGCGATACGAACATTTGGTGAACTCATAGGTCCGCTTAGGGGAACCTCGTCAAAACTCGCAGAGTTTATACATTCTGGCTAGATTTGTATGCTATTACTCACTGATTTTGGGTTCCGGGGCAATCCGAACATTCCGCGAACTCAGTGGACCGGTTATTGGGACCTCATGAAAACACGCAATTTTGGTCCATTCTGGCCAGTTTTGTATGATATCTCTCACTGATTTTGGGTCGCGGGGCGATCAGAACGTTCCGCCAACTCCAGGGACCGGGTACGGGGACCTCATCAAAACTAGCAGATTTTGTCCATTCTCGACAACTTTCTATGCTATTACTCAATGATTTTAGGTGCAGGGGCGATACGAACATTCGAGGAACTTTGGGGTCCTTTTTCGGTGACCTCATCAAACGTCGCAGATTTGGTCCATTGTGTCTAGTTTTGTATGCTATTACTCACTCTGTTTTGGTCCCGTGACGCTTCAAACTTTCGGCGAACACCTGGGTCCCGTTATGGAAACCTCGTCAAAACTCGTAGATTTTATACATTCTAGTTAATTTTGTATGATATTACTCACTGATTTTCGGTCCGGGGATATCCTTACGTTTCGCGAACTCAATGGACTGGTTTCGGGGACCTCTTCAAAGCTCGCAGATTAGATACATTCTGGCATGTTTTGTATGCAATTACTCACTGGTTTGGGTCGCAGGGTGATCCGAATGTTCCACGACATCTTGGGACCGGTTACGGGGACCTCGTCAAAACTCGCAAATTTGGTCCATTCTGGCCAGTTTTCTGTTCTATTTCTCACTGATTTTGGGTCCCGGGCGATACGAACGTTCCTCGAACTCCGGGGGCCGGTTACGGGGACATCGTGAAAACTCGGAGATTTGGTCTATTCTGGTCAGTTTTCCATGCTATTACTCACTGATTTTCGGTCCCACGGCGGTATGAACATTCGGTGAACTCCTAGGTCTGGTTACATGGACCTCATCAAAACTCGTAGATTTTATATATTCTGGCAGGTTTTGTATACTATAACTCACTAATTTTGGGTCCCGTGGGGATCCGAACATTCCGCGAGCTCCTTGGACCGGTTATGGGGACCTCGTCAACCTTGCACATTTGGTCAATTTTGGCGAGTTTCGTATGCTTGGACTCACTGATTTTGGGGCCCGTGGTGATACGGACGTTCCGTGAAATTCTAGGTCCGGTTACGGGGACCTCGTCAAAACTCACAGATTTTGTACATTCTGGTCACATTTTTATGCTATTACTCACTCATTTTGGGTCCCGGGGCGATCTGAACATTCCGCAAACTCCGTGGACCGGTTACGGTGACCTCATCAAAAGTCGCAGGTTTGGTCCATTCTGGTCAGTTTTCTATGCTCTTACTCACTGATTTTGTGTCTCGGGGCGATACGAACATTCCACTAACTCCTTGGACCTGTTGTAGGGAGCTCATTAAAACTCGCAATTTTGGTCCATTCTGGCCAGTTTTGTATGCTATTACTCATTAATTTTGTGTCCCGGGGCGATACGGACATTCCACGAACTTCTTGGACGGTTATGGGGACCTCGTCAAAACTTGTAGATATGGTCAATTTTGGCGAGTTTTGTATGCTATTACTCACTGATTTTGGGGCCCGGGGCGATACGGACGTTCCGCGAAATTCTAGGACTGGTAACGGGGACCTCATCAAAACTCGCAGATTTTATACATCCTGGTCAGTTTTGTACGGTATTACTCACTCATTTTGGGTCCTGGGGAGGTCTGAACACTCCGCAAACTCCGTGGACCGGTTATGGTGACCTTGTCAAAAGTCACAGGTTTCATCCATTCTCACCAGTTTTCTATGCTATTACTCACTCATTTGTGTCTCGGGGCGATACGAACGCTTCACGAACTCGTTGAACCAGTTACGGGCAGCTCGTCAAAACTCGCAATCTTCGACCATTCTCGCCAGTTTTGTATGCTATTACTCACTAATTTTTTGTCCTGGGGCGATCCGAAAGTTCCGTGAACTCTTCGGACCGGCTACGGGGACCTCGTCAAAAGACACACATTTGGTCCATTCTCGCCAGTTTTCTATGCTATTACTTACTGATTTTGGGTCCCGGGGAGATACGACTGTTCCGCGACCTCTTGGGACCGGTTACGGGGACATCGTCAAAACTCGCAGATTTGGTTCATTCTGGCCAGTTTTCTGTTCTATTTCTCACTAATTTTGGGTCCCGGGGTGATACGAATGTTCCGCGAACTTTGTGGACCAGTTACGGGGACCTCATCAATACTCACAGATTTGGTCCATTCTAGCCAGTTTTCTATGCTATTACTCACTAATTTGGGGTCCCGGGGCGATATGAACGTTCCGCAAACTCCGGAGCCGTTTAGGGGACCTCGTCAAAATTCACAGATTTTGTCCATTCTCGCCAGTTTTCCATGCTATTACTCACTGATTTTGGGTCCCGGGGCGATAGGAACATTCGATGAACTCATGGATCCGGTTAGGGTGACCTCGTCAAAACTCACAGAGTTTATACATTCTGGTCAGATTTGTATGCTATTACTCACTCATTTTGGGTTCCGGGGCGATCCGAATGTTCCCCGAACTCCGTGGACCGGTTACGGGGACCTCGTCAAAACTTGCAGATTTGGTCAATTTTGGCGAGTTTTGTATGCTATTACTCACTGATTTGGGAGCTCGAGGCGATAAGGATGTTCCGCGAAATTCTAGGTCCGGTTACGGGGACCTCGTCAAAACTAGCAGATTTTATACATTCTGGTAAGTTTTGTATGGTATTACTCAGTCATTTTGGGTCCTGGGGCGATCCGAACGCTTTGCGAACTCGGTGGACCTGTTTTCGTCCATTCTGGCCAGTTTTCAATGCTCTTACTCACTGATTTTGTGTCTTGCTGCGTTCCGAACGCTTCGCGAACTCGGTGGACTGGTAACGGGCAGCTCATCAAAACTCGCAATTTTGGTCCATTCTCGCCAGTTTTGTATGCTATTCCTCACTGATTTGTTTCCCGGGGCGATCCGAACGTTCCGCGAACTCTCGGGACCGGCTACGGGGACCTCGTCAAAAGTCGCACATTTGGTCCATTCTCGCCAGTTTTCGATGCTATTACTCACTGATTTTGGGCCTCGGGGTGATACGAACGTTCCGCGACCTGTTTGGACCGGTTACGGGGACCTCGTCAAAACTCGCAGATTTGGATCATTCTTGCCAGTTTTCTGTTCTATTTCTCACTGATTTTGGGTACCGGGGCGATACGAACGTTCCCCGAACTCTGTGGACCAGTTACGGGGACCTCGTCAATACTCATAGATTTGGTCCATTCTACCCGGTTTTCTATGCTATTACTCACTAATCTTGGGTCCCGGGACGATATGAACGTTCCGCGAACTCCGGGGCCGTTTACGGGGACCTCGTCAAAATTCGCAGATTTTGTACATTCTGGCCAGTATTCCATGCTATTACTCATTGATTTTGGGTCCCGGGGCGATACGAACATTTCGTGAACTCATAGGTCCGCTTAGGGGAACCTCGTCAAAACTCGCAGAGTTTATAAATTCTGGCTAGATTTGTATGCTATTACTCACTGATTTTGGGTTCCGGGGCAATCCGAACGTTCCGCGAACTCCGTGGACCGGTTACTGGGACCTCATCAAAACACGCAAATTTGGTCCACTCTGGCCAGTTTTGTATGCTATCTCTCACTGATATTGGGTCGCGGGGCGATCAGAACGTTCCGCGAACTCCGAGGACCGGTTACGGGGACCTCATTAAAACTAGCAGATTTTGTCCATTCTCGACATCTTTCTATGCTATTAACCAATGATTTAAGGTGCAGGGGCGATACGAACATTCGAGGAACTTTGGGGTCCTTTTTCGAGGACCTCATCAAAACTCGCAGATTTGGTCCATTCTATCCAGTTTTGTATGCTATCACTCACTCTGTTTTGGTCCCGTGACACTACAAACTTTCGGCGAACACCTGGGTCCCGTTATGGAAACCTCGTCAAAACTCCTAGGTTTTATACATTCTAGTTAATTTTGTATGATATTACTCACTAATTTTCGGTCCGGGGCTATCCGTACGTTTCGCAAACTCAGTGGACTGGTTTCGGGGACCTCTTCAAAGCTCGCAGATGAGGTCCATTCTGGCATGTTTTGTATGCAATTACTCACTGGTTTGGGTCGTAGGGTGATCTGAATGTTCCACGTCCTCTTGGGACCAGTTACGGGGACCTCGTCAAAACTCGCAAATTTGGTCCATTCTGGCTAGTTTTCTGTTCTATTTCTCACTGATTTTGGGTCTCGGGCGATACGAACGTTCCGTGAACTCCGGGGGCCGGTTACGGGGACATCGTCAAAACTCGCAGATTTGGTCTATTCTGGTCAGTTTTCCATGCTATTACTCACTGATTTTCGGTCCCACGGCGGTACGAACATTCGGTGAACTCCTGGGTCTGGTTACGGGGACCTCATCAAAACTCGTAGATTTTATACATTCTGGCCAGTTTTGTATACTATAACTCACTAATTTTGGGTCCGGCGGGATCCGAACATTTCGCGAACTCCTTGGACCGGTTATGGGGACCTCGTCAAAACTTGCAGATTTGGTCAATTTTGGCGAGTTTTGTATGCTAGTACTCACTGATTTTGGGGCCCGGGGCGATACAGACGTTCCGCGAAATTCTAGGTCTGGTTACGGGGACCTCATCAAAACTCGCAGATTTTATACATTCTGATCAGTTTTGTATGGTATTACTCACTCATTTTGGGTCCTGGGGAGATCCGAACATTCCCCAAACTCCGTGGACCGGTTATGGTGACCTTGTCAAAAGTCGCAGGTTTCGTCCATTCTCACCAGTTTTCTATCCTATTACTCACTGATTTGTGTCTCGGGGCGATACGAACGCTTCACGAACTCGTTGGACCAGTTACGGGCAACTCATCAAAACTCGCAATGTTCGTCCATTCTCGCCAGTTTTGTATGCTATTACTCACTAATTTTGTGTCCCGGGGCGATCCGAAAGTTCCGTGAACTCTTCGGACCGGCTACGAGGACCTCGTCAAAAGACACACATTTGGTCCATTCTCGCCAGTTTTCTATGCTATTACTTACTGATTTTGGGTCCCGGGGAGATACGACTGTTCCGCGACCTCTTGGGACCGGTTACGGGGACATCGTCAAAACTCGCAGATTTGGTTCATTCTGGCCAGTTTTCTGTTCTATTTCTCACTAATTTTGGGTCCGGGGGTGATACGAATGTTCCGCGAACTTTGTGGACCAGTTACGGGGACCTCATCAATACTCACAGATTTGGTCCATTCTAGCCAGATTTCTATGCTATTACTCACTAATTTGGGGTCCCGGGGCGATATGAACGTTCTGCAAACTCCGGAGCCGTTTAGGGGACCTCGTCAAAATTCGCAGATTTTGTCCATTCTCGCCAGTTTTCCATGCTATTACTCACTGATTTTGTGTCCCGGGGCGATAGGAACATTCGATGAACTCATGGGTCCGGTTAGGGTGACCTCGTCAAAACTCGCAGAGTTTATACATTCTGGTCAGATTTGTATGCTATTACTCACTCATTTTGGGTTCCGGGGCGATCAGAACGTTCCACGAACTCCGTGGACCGGTTACGGGGACCTCGTCAAAACTAGCAGATTTTGTCCATTCTCGACAGCTTTCTATGCTATTACTCAATGATTTTAGGTCCAGGGGCGATACGAACATTCGAGGAACTTTGGGGTCCTTTTTCGGGGACCTCATCAAAACTCGCAGATTTGGTCCATTCTGTCCAGTTAGATTTGGTCCATTCTGTCCAGTTTTCTATGCTGTTACTCACTCTGTTTTGGTCCCGTGACGCTACAAACTTTCGGCGAACGCCTGGGTCCCGTTATGGAAACCTCGTCAAAACTCGTAGATTTTATACATTCTAGTTAATTTTGTGTGATATTACTCACTGATTTTCGATCTGGGGCTATCCGCACGTTTCACGAACTCAGTGGACTGGTTTCGGGGACCTCTTCAATACTCGCAGATTAGGTCCATTCTGGCATGTTTTGTATGCAATTACTCACTGGTTTGGGTCGAAGGGTGATCCGAATGTTCCACGACCTCTTGGGACCGGTTACGGGGACCTCGTCAAAACTCGCAAATTTGGTCCATTTTGTCCAGTTTTCTGTTCTATTTCTCACTTATTTTGGGTCCCGGGCGATACGAACGTTCCGCGAACTCCGCGGGCAGGTTACGGGGACATCGTCAAAACTCGCAAATTTGGTCTATTCTGGTCAGTTTTCCATGCTAATACTCACTGATTTTTGGTCCCACGGCGGTACGAACATTCGGTGAACTCCTGGGTCTGATTACGGGGACCTCATCAAAACTCGTAGATTTTATACATTCTGGCCAATTTTATATACTATAACTCACTAATTTTGGGTCCCGGGGGAATCCGAACATTCCGTGAACTCCTTGGACCGGTATGGGGACCTCATCAAAACTTGCACATTTGGTCAATTTTGGCGAGTTTTGTAGGCTTTTACTCACTGATTTTGGGCCCGTGGTGATACGGACGTTCCGTGAAATTCTGGGTCCGGTTACGGGGACCTCGTCAAAACTAACAGATTTTATACATTCTGGTCAGTTTTTTATGCTATTACTCACTCATTTTGGGTCCCGGGGCGATCTGAACATTCCGCAAACTCCGTGGACAAGTTACGGTGACCTTATCAAAAGTCGCAGGTTTGGTCCATTCTGGTCCGTTTTCTATGCTGTTACTCACTGATTTTGTGTCCCGGGGCGATACGAACATTCCGCGAACTCCTTGGACCTGTTATAGGGAGCTCATTCAAACTCGCAATTTTGGTCCATTCTGGCCAGTTTTGTATGCTATTACTCATTGATTTTGTGTCCCGAGGCGATACGGACATTTCACGAACTCCTTGGACGGTTACGTGGACCTCGTCAAAACTTGCAGATTTGGTCAATTTTGGCGAGTTTCGTATGCTAGTACTCACTGATTTTGGGGCCCGGGGCGATACAGACGTTCCGCGAAATTCTAGGTCTGGTTACGGGGACCTCATCAAAACTCGCAGATTTTATACATTCTGATCAGTTTTGTATGGTATTACTCACTCATTTTGGGTCCTGGGGAGATCCGAACATTCTGCAAACTCCGTGGACCGGTTACGGTGACCTCGTCACAAGTCGCAGGTTCGTCCATTCTCACCAGTTTTCTATGCTATTACTCACTGATTTGTGTCTCGGGGCGATACGATCGCTTCACGAACTCGTTGGACCAGTTACGGGCAGCTCGTCAAAACTCGCAATCTTGGTCCATTCTCGCCAGTTTTGTATGCTATTACTCACTGATTTTGTGTTCCGGGGCCATCCGAACGTTCCGTGAACTCTTGGGACCGGCTAGGGGGACCTCATCAAAAGTTGCACATTTGGTCCATTCTCGCCAGTTTTCCATGCTATTACTCCTTGATTTTGGGCCTCGGGGTGATACGAACGTTCCGCGACCTGTTTGGACCGCTTACGGGGACCTCGTCAAAACTCGTAGATTTGGTTCATTCTGGCCAGTTTTCTGTTCTATTTCTCACTAATTTTGGGTCTCGGGGTGATACGAACGGTCCCCGAACTATGTGGACCAGTTACGGGGACCTCGTTAATACTCACAGATTTGGTCCATTCTAGCCAGTTTTCTATGCTATTACTCACTAATATTGGGTCTCGTGGCGATATGAACGATCCGCGAACTCCGGGGCCGTTTACGGGGACCTCGTCAAAATTCGCAGCTTTTGTCCATTCTCGCCAGTTTTCCATGCTATTACTCACTGATTTTGGGTCCCGGGGCGATACGAACATTTGATGAACTCATGGGTCTGGTTAGGGGGACCTCATCAAAACTCGCAGAGTTCATACATTCTGGCCAGATTTGTATGCTATTACTCACTCATTTTGGGTTCCGGGGCGATCCGAATGTTCCCCGTACTCAGTGGACCGGTTACGGAGACCTCGTTAAAACTTGCAGATTTGGTCAATTTTGGCGAGCTTTGTATGCTATTACTCACTGATTTTGTGCCCCGAGGCGATAAGGGTATTCCGCGAAAATCTAGGTCCGGTTATGGGGACCTCTTCAAAACTCGCAGATTTTATACATTCTGGTAAGATTTGTATGCTATTACTCAGTCATTTTGGGTCCTTGGGCGATCCGAACGCTTCGCGAACTCGGTGGACCGGTTTTCGTCCATTCTGGCCAGTTTTCAATGCTATTACTCACTGATTTTGTGTCTCGGGGTGATCCGAACGCTCCGCGAACTCGGTGGACTGGTTACGGGCAGCTCATCAAAACTCGCAATTTTGGTCCATTCTCGCCAGTTTTATATGTTATTCCTCATTGATTTGTGTCCCGGGGCGATCCTAACGTTCTGCGAACTCTTGGAACGGGCTATGGGGACCTCGTCAAAAGTCGCACATTTGGTCCATTCTCGCCAGTTTTCTATGCTATTACTTATTGATTTTGGGCCTCGGGGTGATACGAACGTTCCGCGACCTGTTTGGACCGGTTACGGGGACCTCGTCAAAACTCGCAGATTTGGTTCATTCTGGCCAGTTTTTTGTTTTATTTCTCACTGATTTTGGGTCTCGGGGCGATACGAACGTTCCCCGAACTATGTGAACCAGTTACGGGGACCTCGTCAATGCTCACAGATTTGGTCCATTCTAGCCAGTTTTCTATGCTATTGCTCACTAATATTGGGTCCCGGGGCGATATGAACGTCCCGCGAACTCCTGGGCCGTTTACGGGACCTCGTCAAAATTCGCAGATTTTGTCCATTCTCGCGAGTAATCCATGCTATTACTCACTAATTTTGGGTCCCGGGGCGATACGAACATTCAATGAACTCATGGGTCCTTTTAGGGGAACCTCGTCAAAACACGCAGAGTTTATACATTCTGGCTAGATTTGTATGCTATTACTCACTGATTTTGGGTTCCGGGGCAATCCACTACAAGGAATATGCTAATACACGATGCTATTTTTTCGTCGCTACATCGTCACGGTTTTTAATTTACGACGATCTCACGATGAAAAACCAAGCGTCGAAAACGGAGCGTCACAAATGAACAGCAGCGTCAAAAACGGAGCGTCATAAATGAAATCTGGCAATCAAACCCAGTCCATGTGGCAGTCGTACGTGGCAAAATTACGACGAAATCAAAACGTCATGGTTGAAATCAGCCCAACCCATTTCAATTGATCACATGGGCTGGTTTTATTTTTTGGGCTTTTCCTTATTGGGCTTCTTTTTGGGCTTTAACCTATTTGCTACCACTTCTAGTATTGTTTTCGTTTTTTTATCATTATAATATGGGCCCTGGCCTTTTAGTGCCCAAATACATTTGGTCCAGTTTCAGTTTTGGCCTTTTTTCATTTTTGAATTCAGCAACTTTTTATTCCAAAACTTGGTTTCATTTCTATTTGTTGGGCCTTTTCAACCCAATTATTTGTCTAATATTAAATCCAACATTATTTCATATTCAAATCAAGAAAACTCCAAGTCGAATTAAAATCATCCATCATATAACATCACATAATACATCTTCCAGGTTTACATAACACAATAACTCATCTCATGAATACATTTTCTTACACGGGAATATAGCAAGAACGGACAAAATTGCACAATAGACCAATGACACATCTGCTAACAATGGAGTTCATTCAACTCTCCTATGAGACATAGGTTCATAAATTTTTATGTTGTGTTGATTTAGAAGTCCCAAGTAGACATCATCGACATCTTCTCACCACTTTCCTAGCAACAAAAAAAGAGACAAAGCAAAAAACATTAGACCGTAATATTACACCAGAGCACAGATCAGTAACTTCAAATCACAAAATATATCCATTATACTAGATGTCAGAGTTGTATAAAAGTTGCTAGTTATAAAAAACCCATTATATACAGTTTTATAAAAATCTACAGTAATAAAACAATGCCACTACCATAAATAAAACAAACACTGCAACAAAAAATAGTCTAAAACAAACTCCACCATTCAGATAAAAAGCTTCCAAAAAAAGTGTCACAAATGGAAGAAACATTGGTCGAGAAGATCAATAACAGAAACACTGTGACATGGGAATGGTACAACAGTGCTGCGGTGGACACATGGCATCCACATCAGCCAATATCACTTGCAAAATCACCTGAGGGTGAAAAACAGGAGGATTTCATAGTTCGAGGTAGCAAATCTCAAAAATGAACTTTTCTGTTCTATTTGGAGTTTACGGGACCTCGTCAAAACTCGCAGATTCGGTTCATTCTGGCCAGTTTTCTGTTCTATTTCTCACTAATTTTGGGTCCCGGGGTTATAAGAATGTTCCGCGAACTTTGTGGACCAGTTACGGGGACCTCATCAATATTCACAGATTTGATCCAGTCTAGCCAGTTTATATGCTATTACTCACTAATTTGGGGTCCCAGGGCAATCCAAACGTTTTGCAAACTCTTGGGACCGGCTACGGGGACCTCATCAAAAGTTGCACATTTGGTCCATTGTCGCCAGTTTTCTATGCTATTACTCACTGATTTTGGGTCCCGGGGAGATACGAATGTTCCGCGACCTCTTGGGACCGGTTACGGGGACCTCGTCAAAACTCGCAGATTTGGATCATTCTGGCCAGTTTTTGTTCTATTTCTCACTAATTTTGGGTCCCGGGGTGATACGAACGTTCCGCGAACTTTGTGGACCAGTTACGGGGACCTCATCAATACTCACAGATTTGGTCCATTCTAGCCAGTTTCTATGCTATTACTAACTAATTTGGGGTCCCGGGGCGATATGAACGTTCCGCAAACTCCGGGGCCGTTTAGGGGACCTTGTCAAAATTCGTAGAATTTGTCCATTCTGGTCAGTTTTCCATGCTATTACTCACTGATTTTGGGTCACGGGGCGATACGAACATTCGATGAACTCATGGGTCCGGTTAGGGGGACCTCGTCAAAACTCGCAGAGTTTATACATTCTGGCCAGATTTCTATGCTATTACTCACTCATTTTGGGTTCTGGGGCGATCCCAATGTTCCCCGAACTCCGTGGACAGGTTACGTGGACCTCGTCAAAACTTGTTGATTTGGTCAATTTTGGCGAGTTTTGTATGCTATTACTCACTGATTTTGTGCCCCGAGGCGATAAGGATGTTCCGCGAAATTCTAGGTCCGGTTACGGGGACCTCGTCAAAACTCGCTGATTTTATACATTCTGGTAAGTTTTGTATGCTATTACTCGGTCATTTTGGGTCCTGGGCGATCCGAACGCTTCGCGAACTCGGTGGACCGATTTTCGTCCATTCTGGCCAGTTTTCAATGCTATTACTCACTGATTTTGTGTCTCGGGGCGGTCCGAACGCTTCACGAACTCGGTGGACCGGTTACGGGCAGCTCATCAAAACTCGCAATTTTGGTCCATTCTCGCCAGTTTTGTATGCTATTCCTCACTGATTTGTGTCCTGGGGCGATCCGAACGTTCCGCGAACTCTTGGGACCGGCTACGGGGACCTCATCAAAAGTCGCACATTTGGTCCATTCTCGCCAGTTTCCTACGCTATTTCTCACTCATTTTGGGCCTGAGGGTGATACGAACGTTCCGTGACGTGTTTGGACCGGTTACGGGGACCTCGTCAAAACTCGCAGGTTTGGTTTATTCTGGCCAGTTTTCTATTCTATTTCTCACTCATTTTGGGTCCCGGGGAGATACGAACGTTCCCCGAACTCTGTGGACCAGTTACGGGGACCTCATCAATACTCACAGATTTGGTCCATTCTAGCCAGTTTTCTATGCTATTACTCACTAATCTTGGGTCCCGTGGCGATATGAACGTTCCGTGAACTTCGGGGCCGTTTACGGGGACCTCGCCAAAATTCGTAGATTTTGTCCATTCTGGCCAGTATTCCATGCTATTACTCACTGATTTTGGGTCCCGGGGCGATGCGAACATTAGGTGAACTCATAGGTCCGCTTAGGGGAACCTCGTCAAAACTCGCAGAGTTTATACATTCTGGCTAGATTTGTATGCTATTACTCACTGATTTTGGGTTCCGGGGCAATCCGAACATTCCGCGAACTTCGTGGACCGGTTACTCGGACCTCGTCAAAACACGCAAATTTGGTCTATTCTAGCCAGTTTTGTATGCTACCTCTCACTGATTTTGGGTCGCGTGGCGATCAGAACTTTCCGCGAACTCCGGGGACCGTTTACAGGGTCCTCATCAAAACTAGCAGATTTTGTCCATTCTCGACAGCTTTCTATGCTATTACTCAATGGTTTTAGGTGCAGGGGCGATACGAACATTCGAGGAACTTTGGGGTCCTTTTTCGGGGACCTCATCAAAACTCGCAGATTTGGTCCACTCTGTCCAGTTTTGTATGCTATTACTCACTATGTTTTGGTCCCTTGACGCTACAAACTTTCGGCGAACACCTTGGCCCCGTTATGGAAACCTCGTCAAAACTCGTAGATTTTATACATTCTAGTTAATTTTGTATGATATTACTCACTGATTTCGATCAGGGGCTATCCGTACGTTTCGCGAACTCAGTGGACTGGTTTCGGGGACCTCTTCAAAACTCACAGATTAGGTCCATTCTCGCATGTTTTGTATGCAATTACTCACTGGTTTGGTTCGCGGGGTGATCCGAATGTTCCATGACCTCTTGGGACCGGTTACGGGGACCTCGTCAAAACTCGCAAATTTGGTCCATTCTGGCCAGTTTTCTGTTCTATTTCTCATTGATTTTGGGTCTCGGGCGATACCAACGTTCCGCGAACTCTGGGGGCCGGTTACGGGGACATCGACAAAACTCGCAGATTTGGTCTATTCTGGTCAGTTTTCCATGCTATTAGTCACTGATTTTCGGTCCCACGGCGGTACGAACATTCGGTGAACTCCTGGGTCTGGCTACGGGGACCTCATCGAAACTCGTAGATTTTATACATTCTGGGCAGTTTTGTATACTATAAGTCACTAATTTTGGGTGCCGGGGGGATCCGAACATTCCGCGAACTCCTTGGACCGGTTATGGGGACCTCATCAAAACTTGCACATTTGGTCAATTTTGGCGAGTTTTGTATGCTTTTACTCACTGATTTTGGGGCCTGATGGGGTTATGGTCCTAGGGTAGGGTCATAGGCCTGCCCTGTAGGTCCTACCCAAGGACTACCCTTCATAAGGGACAAGGCCCTTAGTCAGTTCCGACTGAACTAAGATGTTCCCATCATCCAGTCGGTGACAGATCCTCAATCATCCAGTCGGAGACGATCATTCGGAGCGTATCAAACTAACCGACTGGATTCCACTCTGTGCATCGTAACCCCCCTGGGGGGAAACGGTCATACGTTTCCACACGCCTTTATTAGCATTTAAGACGTAAGTTACCTGTAACGTAGGCATTTATTCACCACTACTCCACCCCTGTGCACCGAACCGTTGTGGAGGGCAGCGCACTCTATATAAGCCACCCTCCTCCACTGGTGCAAGGGTTAGCAACTCATTGTATTCCATATTCCACTTGACAACAAGCTCCCAGAGCACTGAGACGTAGGGCTATTACCTCCACTGCAGAGGGGCCTGAACTCATACAACCTCGTCGTAGCTAAGGCTCTGCCCATCCTTTTCGTGCCCTACACATCTACTGTCAGGCTTATACCCACGACAGTTGGCACCCACCGCGGGGCAGGCGTCTAAGCGACTTCCCGTGAGTTTGCGACTACTTTCTTTCGTCATCTCGTCCGGTGGAGTTTCGAGCATGGGTCACCAGATCTTCTTCGGCGCTCTCTCCTTCATCGTCGACGATTCGGCGTGGCTTCGGGATGCTCCTCTCGACGTTGAAGCGCTTCCCCGTCGTGGGGCTACACACTTCCGTGCCGGCGCCCGCGGCATTCTTTTTCTCCAGCAGTCGGCTCCGGTGTCGACCTACACCACTGTCACGCACCGCAGCAAGCGGTCCCGCCGTCCGCGACTTCAGCGTTGGCTGCAACACGCCCAGGCGCGCCAGAACGCGTCTTCACAAGTTTCGGTTCTAGAGTCTGTTGTGGTTGCCCCACTGTCCCAGCACTGGGGCTCGGTTCTAACTGAGTTTCCTTCCGAGTACGCAGGTCGCGGGCCAGCAGCAGAAGTACACATGGCCAAGTCCCATGAAGATCCCCGTCAAGCTGGACGGAACGAGCACGAGATCGGCAAAACGTCCGGCGCACGTCGTCCGCCTCGCCGTTCTGCCAGTCGGCACACTCGGCGGAGCATCGTGGAGTTGTTCCGCACGCCCCTCCTCAACTTGGCCGCGGCTGCCAAGATAGTCGATTCCCTCCAGCCGACTGATTCAGAGGCCGGTAGAGGAATCGAGCAGATCCGAGCCCTGTTGCACACGGCGCAGCAGCAGAATTCGGCAGTCTCCCAGTTGCACAACTGGATCCATAATAGTTATGTTCATGCAAATACGCATCGGTCGGTTCACAGCCCTGGTTCCCATCAGCGGCACAGGGGAGGCAGCCGGTCCAGTTATGACCCAAGGCCCGACGCAAGAGGGCGTATCCCCCAGCGAAGGGTCGACAGGGGCCGAGCCCACCGCGATGGTTACGATATGGACCGTCCGAGTGGAAGCAGGACCATCGTGTCCGGTCCCGAGTGTTTCAGGTGAGCCATCCGTTCGGCTGACATCTCGCCCAACTTCTGATTGGCGACGGGAATCAGCAAGTTTACAGGAGAGCCCAAGCCAGAAATGTGGTTGGATGACTATCGAGTGGCAGTCCAGATCGGAGGAGGGGACGACCATGTCGCCATGAAGCACCTCCCTCTGATGCTCGACGGCTCGGCGCGAGCATGTCTGAATCAGTTGGCCCCCTCAAGCATCTATAGTTGGGCAGATCTGGCCCGAGTGTTTGTCAAGACCTTCGAAGGGACGTGCAAGCGCCCTGCAGGCCTCGTGGAGCTCCAGCATTGCGTCCAGAAGCAGAACGAGCCCCTGCGTGACTTCATTCAGCGTTGGACAACTCTCTACCACACGGTGGAGAACGTCACCGAGCATCAAGCAGTCTACGCCTTCAAGGCAGGCGTGCGGTACAGAGATCTGTACCTAAAGTTCGGCCGAACAGGTGACATCTCCATGAGCAAGATGATGGAGATAGCAGCTCGCTATGCAAATGGCGAAGAAGAGGACCGCATCCGAAGCGGCAAACACAAGACAGTCGGTGATGGAGACGGAAGTAACACTCGGAAGCAGAAGCAGAAAGCTCCGTCCACTCCGCAGGCAGAAGGTGCAGTCGTGACCAATGCCAAGTTCAAAGGCAAAGGGAAGGCACAGTTTACCCCCAAGAAGAAGCAGTTCAATCATCTCATCCTGGACCAGCCTTGCCCGGTTCATACCAAGATGGACGAAGAAGGCAACCCCATATATCCAAAACATACCACTCGACAGTGTCGCCTCCTGATCCAGGGGTTCGGCGAAGGGCAACCGAGTGAAAAAGACAACGAACAAGATGAGGAGGATAAGGAGGATCCGTTCCCCCAAGTCCATGCAACACTCATGATTTTTGCTGACGTTGAGAGCAAGAGTCGACTGAAGCTGGTGAACAGGGAGGTGAACATGGCCACGCCAACCAACCCCAAGTTCCTCAAAGGGTCTCAGACTGCGGTCACCTTTGACCAATCGGATCATCCAGCACATGTACCCACCCCGGGGAGACACGCTCTGGTCATCGACCCGGTGGTGGAAGGAGTCCAACTGCGCAAAGTCCTCATGGACGGCGGCAGTGGCTTGAACATCATGTACACCGACACACTCAAGGGGATGGGCATTCCGATGTCCAAACTCAGCGAGAGCAGCATGCAGTTCCATGGATTCGTCCCTGGACTATGAGTCGCCGGCTCATTCTTCAACAGGCACGCGGTCAGAGATCATCGGCTAAAGAACAGAACTATTCTATTGATGGCCCCGAAAGAAAGTGGATCTTCGAAGCTGGAGTTTGCAACTTCAAAACTACAGGTTTTAGCCCTCCTGCTGGGTGGGCGCCTCCTTCGTCTATCGTATGTCTCGCTTGGCTTCGTCCCGAACCAAGGAGGCATGATGGCGGGGGAAGGCCAAGTCACTCGGCCAGATCGCATTGGACGTTGCTTTCGGCTCCGACAAGAACTTTCGCAAGGAAAAGCTGACGTTCGAAGTGGTGGACTTCCAGAGCGCTTACCATGCAATTCTGGGCCGCCCAGCGTATGCGCGTTTCACGGCCCGTCCATGTTACGTATACTTGAAGCTGAAGATGCCAGGCCCGAAAGGCGTGATCACCATCACGGGCAATCGACAGCGAGCTGAAGAGTGTCTGCAGCAGGGATCAAGAATCGCCGACCAGCAGATGCCCGTCCTCGAGCTCGACGAGTACAAGAAAACAGTCGACCCCGCCGACCTGATGCGCTCAAAGAAGCCACCTTCAGAGTCTGCATTCCAGTCGGCGGGAGAGACGAAGAAGGTCAGCATTCACCCGACGGACGACACTGTTGCCCCGACGAACATCTCCACCACCCTCGATCCTAAATAGGAAGCCGAGCTCACCCAATTCCTCCGTGAGAACTCGGACATCTTCGCATGGAAACCCTCTGACATGCCAGGTGTACCCAGGGAGTTTGCTGAGCACCGACTGCATGTGGACCCCGTCGCTCGGCCCGTCCGAGAGCGCCTACGCCGGTCTGCCATGCACAAGAGGAAGGCAATCGGGGAGCAGGTGGCCAAGCTGCTGGCAGCCAACTTCATTCGCGAGGATCACCACTCCGAGTGGCTCGCCAATGTTGTCATGGTGCCCAAGAAGGACAAATCGTTCCGAATGTGCATCGACTTCAAGCATCTCAATAAGGTCTGCCCGAAAGACCATTTCCCGCTCCCCCGCATAGATCAAATTGTCGATTCGACTGCGGGTTGCGAGCGTTTGTCATTTCTTGATGCCTACTCGGGCTATCATCAGATCCGCCTGTATGGCCCCGATGAATTAAAGACATCCTTCATCACCCCATTCGGGTGCTTCTGCTACATCACTATGCCATTTGGTTTGAAGAATGCAGGAGCTACCTTTATGCGCATGATCCAAAAATGCCTTCTCGACCAGATCGGTCGGAATGTGGAGGCATATATGGATGATATCGTAGTCAAGTCACGCAAAGGTTCCGACCTGCTGACTGACTTGGCAGAAACATTCGCCAACCTTCGTAGGTACGATATCAAGCTCAACCCCGCCAAATGTTCATTCGATGTTCCCAGCGGAAAGTTACTCGGTTTCTTCGTTTCCGAACGAGGGATCGATGTCAACCCCGAAAAGATCGGGACCATCGTCCAAATGGAGAGGCCGGTCAGAATACACGATGTTCAACGGATCACAGGTTGCCTAGCGGCTTTGAGCAGGTTCATCAGTCGACTCGGCGAGAAAGCACTTCCTCTGTACCGACTCATGCAGAAATCAGATACTTTCGAGTGGACAGACGAAGCCCAAGTCGCATTCGACGATCTCAAATAACCTACTTTCCACCCAGCCGGTTCTTACTGCTCCGCTCAGTAAAGAGCCCCTTCTTCTGTATATCGCGGCTACAAATCAAGTAGTAAGTATTGTTCTTACAGTCGAACGAGAAGAAGAAGGCAAAGCATACAAAGTTCAGCGGCCAGTGTACTACGTCTCCGAGGTCCTGACTCCTTCCAAGCAGAGGTATCCCCACTATCAAAAACTTACCTACGGGATTTACATGACTGCGAAGAAGGTGGCCCATTATTTCCAAGACCACTCGGTGTCTGTCATTTCTGATGCTCCGTTGTCGGAAATTCTCCACAAGCGAGATGCGTCAGGCCGAGTGGCGAAGTGGGCAATGGAGATGTTGTACTGCGATATCAGGTTCGAGACCAAGAAAGCTATTAAGCCTCAAGCTCTGGCTGACTTCATAGCAGAATGGGTAGAACAACAACAACCGACCCACATCTACTCGGCCCATTGGACAATGTTCTTCGATGGGTCCAAGATGTTGAATGGCTCCGGCGCTGGCGTTGTGATCATATCGCCAAAGGGCGACAAGCTCAAGTACATGCTACAGATAAACTTCATTTCCTCCAACAACGAGGCAGAGTATGAAGCTCTCCTCTACGGATTGCGTATGGCCATCTCACTCGGCTTCCATCGCCTGATGGTCTACGGCGATTCGGATTTGGTGCTCAATCAAGTGATGAAAGAGTGGGACGTCAGGAACCCCACCATGACCACATATTGCAATGAAGTGAGGAAGCTTGAGAGGAAGTTTGAAGGTCTAGAACTTCATCATGTTCCGAGACTGAGGAACCAAGCAGCTAATGAGTTGGCAAAACTAGGATCCACTCGGAGACCAGTACCGCGTGACGTCTGCCTCGAGCACCTTCACCTTCCCTCAGTCAAAGAAGATCCTTTAACGGAGGAACCAGTACAACCAAAGAGTTCAACAGATCCGACTGAAGTTGATGTACCTGCTGTGGTTGATCTGGTCATGGAGAGTCTTGCTGTCATCCTCGATTGGACTGTGCCGATCATTGCATATATCCTGAGGCAGGAACTACCAGAAGACGAAGTCCAGGCCAGGCAGATAGTCCGCAGGTCGAAGTCATTCACTGTCATTGGCGGCCAGTTGTACAAGGAAAGCGTGTCAGGCGTTCTTCAACGATGCATCTCCCCAGAGGAGGGGCAGCTAATCCTGGAAGATATTCACTCGGGAACCTGCGGCCATCACGCCTCTTCGAGAGCAATCGTCGCCAAGGCATTCAGGGCTGGTTTCCTCTGGCTGCAGGCAAACGAGATGGCTAAAGATATGGTCGACCGATGTGAGGGCTGTGAGTTCTACTCAAACAAGTCCCACAAGCCGACATCTGCGTTGAAGACAATCCCTCTTGTTTGGCCGTTCGCGGTATGGGGATTAGATACGGTCGGTCCATTCAGGACAGGCCAAGGAGGATACACACATCTGTTGGTGGCAGTCGACAAGTTTACAAAATGGATTGAAGCCAAACCCATCAAGAAGCTCGACGCCCTAACAGCCATCAAGTTTGTCAGGGACATCGTCTCCAGATTCGGTGTGACTCACAGCATAATCACGGACAACGGAATAAATTTCGACTCTGACAGATTCAAAGGTTTTTGTGCAAGCCAAGGTATCCGAGTGGATTTTGCTTCCGTAGCACATCCTCAATCCAATGGACAAGCAGAGCGGGCGAATGGACTTATTCTGCAAGGTTTGAAGCCCCGACTCCTACGAGAGGTGGGACATGCCGCTGGCGCATGGGTCAGCGAGTTACCTTCAGTGCATTGGGGTCTCCGCACAACCCCGAACAGATCTAGAGGGCGATCACCGTTCTTCCTCGTTTATGGAGCAGAAGCGGTCCTTCCAAGTGACTTGCTTCACAATACTCCACGAGTCGAACTCTTCTCCGAAGCTGAAGCAGAACAAGCAAGGCAAGATGGAGTGGATCTTCTAGAGGAGGAGCGCGAGATGGCACTGACTCGCTCAACCATTTATCAACAAGATCTGCTGCGCTTTCATGCACGCCACGTCAGGAGTCGCACGTTCCAAGCAGGCGACCTGGTGCTCCGAGCGGATCAGCAAAGACCCCACAAGTTGGCTCCTGCCTGGGAAGGACCCTTCATCATCTCCAAAGTGCTGAACAACGGAGCATACAGACTCTACAACATCGACAGGGAGATAGACGAGCCGCGAGCATGGAACGGAGATCTCCTGAAGCGCTTCTACACGTGACCGTCGACTGAAGCAATGTAAAGAACAAGTATTGATGAAATAATATAAAGCAGAGTGAGCTTTTGCAGATTCAAAATTCATCCGCGGTCGCAGACTCCGGTCTCAAAAAAAAACTTAGCTGCGATCCAGAATCGCCTAAGTTCTAAATTTCTTCGAGTGTGCACTTAACGTCGCACTCGGGGACTTAGCTGCGATCAAGAATCGCCTAAGTATTAACTTTCTCCGAGTGTGCACTAAACGTCGCACTCGGGGACATAGCTGCGATCAAGAATCGCCTAAGTAATAACTTTCTCCGAGCGTGCACTAAACGTCGCACTCGGGGACTTAGCTGCGATCACGAATCGCTTAAGTATTAACTTTCTTCGAGTGTGCACTAAACATCGCACTCGGGGACTTAGCTACGATCAAAAATCACCTAAGTATTAACTTTCTTCGAGTGTGCACTTAACGTCGCACTCGGGAACTTAGCTGCGATCAAGAATCGCCTAAGTATTAACTTTCTCCGAGTGTGCACTAAACGTCGCACTCGGGGACATAGCTGCGATCAAGAATCGCCTAAGTATTAACTTTCTCCGAGTGTGCACTAAACGTCGCACTCGGGGACTTAGCTGTGATCACGAATCGCCTAAGTATTAACTTTCTTCGAGTGTGCACTTAACGTCGCACTCGAGGACTTAGCTGCGATCAAGAATCGCCTAAGTACTAACTTCCTTCGAGTGTGCACTAAACGTCGCACTCGGGGACTTAGCTGCTATCAAGAATCGCCTAAGTATTAACTTTCTTCGAGTGTGCACTTCACGTCACACTCGGGGACTTAGCTGCTATCAAGAATCGCCTAAGTATTAACTTTCTCCGAGTGTGCACTAAACGTCACACTCGGGGACTTAGCTGCGATCACGAATCGCCTAAGTATTATCTTTCTTCGAGTGTGCACTTAACGTCGCACTCGGGGACTTAGCTGCGATCAAGAATTTCCTAAGTACTAACTTCCTTCGAGTGTGCACTAAACGTCGCACTCGGGGACTTAGCTGCGATCAAGAATCGCCTAAAATTAACTTTCTTCGAGTGTGCACTTCACGTCACACTCGGGGAGTTAGATGCGATCAAGAGTCGCCTAAGTATCAACTTTCTCCGAGCGTGCACTCGGGGGCTTAGCTGCGATCCAGAATCGCCTAACTACATGAGTAGCAGACCCTCATTGAGGCTCATGTGGATGTCGAAACAACTGACAACTACATGAGTAGCAGACCCTCATTGAGGCTCATGTGGATGTCAAAACAACTGACAACTACATGACTAACAAATCGCACCGAGTGTGTCCTCATAGTTGCACTCGACAACATAGCTGCGATCCCGTATTGCCCAAGTATTTTTAGACCTTCGAGTGTGTCCTTCAGATCCACTTGGACACTCATCGGACCCTGAGGCCTGTCCGACGCACTCGATGACTTAGCTGCGATCTGGAATCGCCTAAGTACTATATTGCCCTCGAGTGTACCCTACAGATCCACTCGGAGACCCCGCAAAACCCTCACAGAGGTTCATGCAGATGTCAAGACAACTGACATGTACATGCTACGCATGTTTGCCGTTGGCTTCACCAAGAAACGCCAAACAAAAACTCGAGGCAAAATTGCAACACAAGAGCAAACGATTTGATTCAGATTCAAAAGTTCAAACTAAGATAGTTCACTCGGTGCGGATCAACCTTACCCGCACCGATTCAAGAATGTGACGGCCAACAGCAGTGGCCAAAGTTTCTTACAAATCAACACTCGGCATACCGAGGATAAAGTTTTCTTATGCATCATCAGGATTAGCGCCAGGACTGGAGGGCTCTACGAACGTGTCCAGATCGATACCGTCGGCGATGCGGGTGGCACTCTCAAGGAAGGTTTCCATGAAGTCTTCGAATCAAAGTTTCTTCGTGTTGGCGACCTTCAATGTTTTCAGCTTCTCCTCACGCACCTCCTTGCAATGAACTCGGACCAGGGATAGACCAACATCTGCACCACAACGAGCCGCAGATTTCTTCCATGACTGCACTCAGTTCGGGATCTCCTCCAGTCGAGTCATCAAGTTTTCCATCTCCTGCCGCGACTCATCTTCAGGCCAAAGCTCCTTGTCGATTCGGCCGACGACTTCTCTCAGTCGACCGATGAAAGGGCCAACTTTGCCCACGCGGATGTGCGCTCGGAGCAGATCTCGATTGGCGTCCTCGCCGAGTGGAACGTTCTTGCGAATCGACTGCTCCACGTCAGCTGCTTCAGCTTCAGCGTCAATGCAAAAATCTGCAACAACAGGACAAGCAAACAATAAGCACCGAGTGTGACGCACATACCACATGCACTCGGAAAAAGCAGGACTTACCAGCCAGACGCGTCATCATCTGCCGAGCCCAGTCGCTGACGTATTTCTCCTGAGCTATGCACCGTTTGTTCAGCACGTCCATTTGTCCCATCAGAGCAGTCCTCTGTTTCCCCATCTTCTCAACTTCCTCAGTCAGCACTTTGTTCGCTTCACGAGCCTGCTCCAATCACTTCTCTCGTTCCGCCAGAACCTCCTTCATACCAGCCATTGCAAGCAGCGCCGCATCAAGCTCACCAGCAAACTGATTCTTCTCCGCCCTGAGAGTCTCATATGCTGTCCCCATTTCACAAGTTTTCTGCCAGCCAGCACCAAGAGACAATCAGACAATTCAACAATAAAAGTCTAAGTTCTTCAGACCCCTGCCGACCCAAGCAGTCGACAGCGGTCTCGGGGACGACACCCAGTGGGTTCACTGAGAGTGACCCCACTGGCATGCAACTCAAGCAGGCCCGCCCTATTGAGATACATGTTACCACCTACGCCTACGAGGCAAATACTACCCTGCCTGAGTAAAGTTACTCTCGGGGACTCCTATAGTAAGTGCACCCTGACTGCCACAACTGTTCGCAGTCGACCATATTATTTACAGATCTGACCAAGGCAAAGACAATATGTATAAAGACAACTGCCGGTGCAAGCACTCAACAGAAGTCTCGGGGACTACACCCACTGGGTTCACTCAGAGTGAACCCATTGCAAACGTCATACGGTATCCGAGAACACCCAGTGGGTTACAAGAGAAAAGTAAATACTTACTAGCCCACTTACTCGGATATCATCCCGCAGCTCCAAGCTCCGCTGGTACAGGGATGCGATGGAGTCGTATGCCTTCTTGGCTTCTCCCGCCATCAGCTCCGCCTGCACCATGGCCCCCTTGGCCGCTCCCACCTGCTCCTCCAGGAGACGCTGGATGTTGAACTCGACATTCGACGAGCCTGGCATCGTTGGAAGTTCCTAGGGCATCCCAAGACCCGCTCCAATCGGTTCATCAGCCACCAGCACAGTTTCAGTCGGCGGCATCACCTCGGTCGGCAGCACGTCTGCGGCAAGAGCAGTGACTGGCGGGGCAGCCTCAAGAACAGGCTCCGCGGCTTGCTCAGGTCTCCCCTGGTCACCCTCATCCACGCAAATCGCCCCTGATAGACCGAACGGCACGAGATCTCAGAAAAAGAAAGAGGAAAGACCTAAGATAGAATTCGCGGCGTGATAATATAAAACTCTCGGAGTCACTACAACGCACCTGGCTGGGACGAGTCGACGTTGTCCGTGTCCATGGGGTCATCCTCCTGGCATGCCGGAGAGGTGGCGGAGGTAGCAACTTTGTCGAGTGAAATCCATTCGACCAATAAACATGAGTCCAATCGGATATCAGAAGAAATTAGAAGATTAATGCACTTACGTGGAGGTGACGGGAACAGTAACCGTCATCCACGGCAAAGCCTTCCGAGGTTTAGACCCACTCGGTTTGGCCGCCTTGGAAGATTGACCCGCAGGCTCAGCAGCAACATCCCTATCCCTCTTGGTGCTCCGAGCACTTGGGACCACGGGAGCAGTGGGCGGAGCACTCGAGGATGCCGGAGGGACCGAAGGAACTGCAGGTTCATGTCGGGGCTTGGTCCGATGCTCTAGCTGCGGGGGTGGCGAGTCCTGGTCTTCGTCTTCCTCCTCTTCCTCACTAGTCTCTTCCTCCGTTTCCCCGCTATCGGAGACATACTCGGCGCTCTCCACGCTGCCTTCCTGGCTGCCTTCCTCCTCCTCCTCGGCCTGGTTCCCGTTCGAGACGGGAGACAACCAGTTGGTCCACTTCTGCATAAAATTCAGTCGGCGACATCAGACGTCACACAGAGGTTCAAGCAAGCAATAAGACTAAGACAGTTACGCACACTCGACAAATGGCACTCACCTTATTCGGAGGAGGATTATCCGCATAGAAAGGCCTCACTCGCTGGGATCCTCTGGGGTTCTCGCAGGCGCCTGTGATCTGGAGCACCCACGAGGTCACCTTCTCCTCAGTCACGCCCACAACGATGGTCCGAGTGGAATCTTCGCGCCCCGTATAGTGCCACATGGCGTGGTCGCGAGCCTGCAGGGGTTGGATGCGCCGACCCAGGAAGACCTCCAGCAAGTCTATGCCGGTGACCCCCCTTCTGATGACATCTACGAGTGCGTCGACCAGAGGCTGGATGTCGTTCTTCTACTCCTTCGTGAGCGCAAGATGCTTAGGCGGAGCGGGCCGATCTAAGCTAAAGGGAGGCAGCCCTGTCGTGGCCTTCTGGCAGGCAACGTCCTGGCAGTAGAACCACGTCGACTGCCAGTTCCTGACCGACTCACTCCGCTGAAGGGCAGGATAACTACACCGACTCTGTTTCTGGAAACCTAAGCCTCCGTAGAGCTGGAGAAGATGTGTCTTATCGTCCGACTGGCTGAGTCGTTTGATGGTTTGAGATCTAGCAGAGAATATATGCTTGAACAGCCCCCAATGTGGAGGACAACCAATGAAGCACTCGCACAGAACTATGAAAGCAGAGAGATGGGCAATAGCGTTCGTGGGAAAGTGGTGAAGCTGTGCCCCGAAGTGATTCATAATGCCCGTGAAGAAAGGATGCTGGGGCAAAGAGAAACCTCGATAGACATGGCTGAGCAGCCGGACGCGCTCCCCCTCCCGGGGCGCAGGCTCGACCTCATTCTCCGCCGGCAGCCTCCAAGATTTGTGCACGATCATCCCGTGCTCCACCAGCTGTAGCAGATCCCCCTCCGTCACCGTGGAGGGGAGGAAGTCGCCTTGAATCCACCCCGCCGGCAGCTGTCGCTGCCGCCGCTGAGCAGGAGCCGCCGACTTCCCCTTCTTCTTCCTCGCCTCCATCTTGCTGGTCTGACCCTTGGTCATGGCGGAAGCTGCAGATCCGCGGGGAGGAAGGAGGAGGAAGGAGTGTACGTGCGCTGGAGGTGGCGAGAAGGACGGAGCAAGTGAAGGCAAGAGATTCGGCGAGCGTAACGAAAAACCCTCGCCGCTGAGATTTAAGTAAGGTTCCGACTGGGTCGCTGGCAGGTGGCCCCGAAACCGTATCCCCCGACCAACCGCGGCGATATTAGTGGAGAGGTTGAAGGCGCGAGAATCGAGGCGTCAGGCGCTACTCGAGCGCGATGGCGTCATCCCCGCTGAGCGCGCGGTAACCGAAATTTGAGGATCCCGGAAAATCCGCCACTGTCAGTTGACCGGTCACGTCAGAAGATACCTCGGAAACACTCTGTTTCCGACAGTTTGTTTCACAAATACTTCCACTCGGATCGTTGATCAGAAAAGATAAAATGGATCAAGGCAAGCAACGCCAAAGTCACATCCGTACGAGTCGGATCCATACTTCAAGCATCGCTTCGTCGTTCCAACCCCAATTCATTCGAGGACTAATCATGGGGTTATGGTCCTTGGGTAGGGTCATAGGCCTGCCCTGTAGGTCCTATCCAAGGACTACCCTTCATAAGGGACAAGGCCCTTAGTCAGTTCCGACTGAACTAAGATGTTCCCATCATCCAGTCGGTGACAGATCTTCAATCATCCAGTCGGAGACGAGCATTCGGTGCGTATCAAACTAACCAACTGGATTCCACTCTGTGCATCGTAACCCCCCAGGGGGGAAACGGTCATACGTTTCCACACGCCTTTATTAGCATTTAAGATGTACGTTACCTGTAACGTAGGCATTTATTCGCCACTACTCCACCCCTGTGCACCGAACCGTTGTGGACGGCAGCGCACTCTATATAAGCCACCCTCCTCCACGTGCAAGGGTTAGCAACTCATTGTATTCCATATTCCACTCGACAACAAGCTCCCAGAGCACTGAGACGTAGGGCTATTACCTCCACCACAGAGGGGCCTGAACTCATACAACCTCGCCGTAGCTAAGGCTCTGCCCCATCCTTTTCCTACCCTACACATCTACTGTCAGGCTTATATCCACGACAGGGCCCGTGGTGATACGGACGTTCCGTGAAATTCTGGGTCCGATTACGGGGACCTCGTCAAAACTAATAGATTTTATACATTCTGGTCAGTTTTTTATGCTATTACTCACTCATTTTGGGTCCCGGGGCGATCCGAACATTCCGCAAACTCCGTGGACCGGTTACCGTGACCTCATCAAAAGTCCTTGGACCTGTTATAGGGAGCTCATTCAAAAGGTTTGGTCCATTCTGGTCAGTTTTCTATGCTTTTACTCACTGATTTTGTGTCTCGGGGACATACGAACATTCCGTGAACTCCTTGGACCTGTTATAGGGAGCTCATTCAAACTCGCAATTTTGGTCCATTCTGGCCAGTTTTGTATGCTATTACTCATTGATTTTGTGTCCCGGGGTGATACAGACATTCCACGAACTCCTTGGACGGTTACGGGGACCTCGTCAAAACTTGCAGATTTGGTCAATTTTGGCGAGTTTTGTATGCTATTACTCACTGATTTTGGGGCCCGGGGCGATTCGGACGTTCCGTGAAATTCTAGGTGTGGTTACGGGGACCTCATCAAAACTCGCAAATTTTATACATTTTGATCTGTTTTGTATGGTATTACTCACTCATTTTGCGTCCTGGGGTGATCCGAACATTCCACAAACTCCGTGGACCGGTTACGGTGACCTCGTCAAAAGTCACAGGTTTCGTCCATTCTCACCAGTTTTCTATGCTATTACTCACTGATTTGTGTCTCGGGGCGATACGAATGCTTCGCGAACTCGTTGGACCAGTTACGGGCAGCACGTCAAAATTCGATATCTTGGTCCATTCTCGCCAGTTTTGTATGCTATTACTCACTTATTTTGTGTCCCGGGGCGATCCGAACGTTCCGCGAACTCTTGGGACCGGCTACGGGGACCTCGTCAAAAGTCGCACATTTGGTCCATTCTCGCCAGTTTTCTATGCTATTACTCACTGATTTTGGGTCCCGGGGAGATACGAATGTTGAGAGACCTCTTGGGACCGGTTACGGGGACATCGTCAAAACTCGCAGATTTGGTTCATTCTGGCCAGTTTTCTGTTCTATTTCTCACTAATTTTGGGTCCCGGGGTGATAAGAATGTTCCGCGAACTTTGTGGACCAGTTACGGGGACCTCATCAATAATCACAGATTTGGTCCATTCTAGCTAGTTTTGTATGCTATTACTCACTAATTTGGGGTCCCGTGGCGATATGAACGTTCCGCAAACTCCGGAACCGTTTAGGGGACCTCGTCAAAATTCGCAGATTTTATCCATTCTCGCCAGTTTTCCATGCTATTACTCACTGATTTTGGGCCCCGGGGCGATACGAACATTCGATGAACTCATGGGTCCGGTTAGGGTAACCTCGTCAAAACTCGCAGAGTTTATACATTCTAGTTAGATTTGTATGCTATTACTCAGTCATTTTGGGTTCCGGGGCGATCCGAATGTTCCCCGAACTACGTGGACCGGTTACGGGGACCTTGTCAAAACTTGCAGATTTGGTCAATTTTGGCGAGTTTTGTATGCTATTACTCATTGATTTTGGGGCTCGAGGCGATAAGGATGTTCTGCGAAATTCTAGGTCCGGTTACGGGGACCTCGTCAAAACTCGCAGATTTTATACATTCTGGTATGTTTTGTATGCTATTACTCAGTCATTTTGGGTCTTGGGGCGATCCGAACGCTTCGCGAACTCGGTGGACCGGTTTTCGTCCATTCTGGCCAGTTTTCAATGCTATTACTCACTGATTTTGTGTCTCGGGGTGATCCGAACGCTGCTTGAAATCGGTGGACCGGTAACGGGAAGCTCATCAAAACTCGCAATTTTGGTCCATACTCGCCAGTTTTGTATGCTATTCCTCACTGATTTGTGTCCCGGGGCGATCCGAACGTTCCACGAACTCTTGGGACCGACTACCGGGACCTCGTCAAAAATCGCACATTTGGTCCATTCTCGCCAGTTTCCTATGCTATTACTCACTCATTTTGGGCCTTGGGGTGATACGAACGTTCAGCGACCTGTTTGGACCGGTTACGAGGACCTCGTCAGAACTCGCAGATTTGGTTCATTCTGGCTAGTTTTCTGTTCTATTTCTCACTGATTTTTGGTCCCGGGGCGATACAAATGTTCCCCGAACTCTGTGGACCAGTTACGGGTACCTCGTCAATACTCACAGATTAGGTCCATTCTAGCCAGTTTTCTGTGCTATTACTCACTAATCTTGGGTCCCGTGGCGATATGAACGTTCCGCGAACTCCGGGGCCGTTTACGGGGACCTCGTCAAAATTCGTAGATTTTGTCCATTCTGGCTAGTATTCCATGTTATTACTGAGTGATTTTGGGTCCCGGGGCGATACGAACATTTGGTGAACTCATAGGTCCGCTTAGGGGAACCTCGTCAAAACTCGCAGAGTTTATACATTCTGGCTAGATTTGTATGCTATTACTCATTGATTTTGGGTTCCGGGGCAATCAAAACATTCCGCGAACTCCGTTGACCGGTTACTGGGACCTCGTCAAAACACGCAAGTTTGGTCCATTCTGGCCAGTTTTGTATGCTATCTCTCACTGATTTTGGGTCGCGGGGCGATCAGAACGTTCCGCGAACTCCGGGGACCGGTTACGGGGACCTCATCAAAACTAGCAGATTTTGTCCATTCTCGACAGCTTTCTATGCTATTACTCAATGATTTTAGGTCCAGGGGCGATACGAATATTCGAGGAACTTTGGGGTCCTTTTTCGGGGACCTCATCAAAACTCGCATATTTGGTCCATTCTGTCCAGATTTGTATGCTATTACTCACTCTGTTTTGGTCCCGTGACGCTACAAACTTTCGGCGAACACCTGGGTCCCGTTACGGAAACCTCATCAAAACTCGTAGATTTTATACATTCTAGTTAATTTTGTATGATATTACTCACTGATTTTCGGTCCGGGGCTATCCGTACGTTTCGCGAACTCAGTGAACTGGTTTCGGGGACCTCTTCAAAACTCGCTGATTAGGTCCATTCTGGCATGTTTTGTATGCAATTACTCACTGGTTTGGGTCGCAGTGTGATCCGAATGGTCCATGACCTCTTGGGACCAGTTACGGGGACCTCGTCAAAACTCGCAAATTTGGTCCATCCTGGCCAGTTTTCTGTTCTATTTCTCACTGATTTTAGGTCCCGGGCGATACGAACCTTCCGCGAACTCCGGGGGCCAGTTACGCGGACTTCGTCAAAACTCGCAGATTTGGTCTATTCTGGTCAGTTTTCCATGCTATTACTCACTGATTTTCGGTCCCACGGCGGTACGAACATTCGGTGAACTCTTGGGTCTGGTGACGGGGACCTCATCAAAACTCGTAAATTTTATACATTCTGGCCAGTTTTGTATACTATAACTCACTAATTTTGGGTCTTGGGGGGATCCGAACATTCCGCGAACTCCTTGGACTGGTTATGGGGACCTCGTCAAAACTTGCACATTTGGTCAATTTGGGCGACTTTTGTACGCTTTTACTCTCTGATTTTGGGGCCCGTGGTGATACGTACGTTCCATGAAATTCTGGGTCCAGTTACAGGGACCTCGTCAAAACTCACAGATTTTATACATTCTGGTCAGTTTTTTATGCTATTACTCACACATTTTGGGTCCCGGGGCGATCTGAACATTCCGCAAACTCCGTGGACCGGTTACGGTGACCACATCAAAATTCGCAGGTTTGGTCCATTCTGGTCAGTTTTCTATGCTCTTACTCACTGATTTTGTGTCTCGGGGCGATACGAACATTCCGCGAACTCCTTGGACCTGTTATAGGGAGCTCATTCAAAGTCGCAGTTTTGGTCCATTCTAGCCAGTTTTGTATGCTATTACTCACTGATTTTGTGTCCCGGGGCAAAACAGACATTCCATGAACTCCTTGGACGGTTACGGGGACCTCGTCAAAACTTGCAGATTTGGTCAATTTTGGCGAGTTTTGTATGCTATTACTCACCGATTTTCAGGCCCGGGGCGATACGGACGTTCCGCGAAATTCTAGGTCTGGTTACAGGGACCTCATCAAAACTCGTAGATTTTATACATTCTGATCAGTTTTGTATGGTATTACTCACTCATTTTGGGTCCAGGGGCGATCCGAACATTCCGCAAACTCCGTTGACCGGTTACGGTGACCTCGTCAAAAGTCACAGGTTTCGTCCATTCTCGCCAGTTTTATGCTATTACTCACTGATTTGTGTCTCGGGGCGATACGAACGCTTCGCGAACTCGTTGGACCAGTTACGGGCAGCTCGTCTAAACTCGCAATCTTGGTCCATTCTCGCCAGTTTTGTATGCTATTACTCACTGATTTTGTGTCCCGGGGCGATCCGAACGTTCCGCGAACTCTTGGGACCAGCTACGGGGACCTCGTCAAAAGTCGCACATTTCGTCCATTCTCGCCAGTTTTCTATGCTATTACTTAATGATTTTGTGTTCCGGGGAGATATGAATGTTCCGCGACCTCTTGGGACCGGTTACGGGGACCTCGTCAAAACTTGTAGATTTGGTTCATTCTGGCCAGTTTTCTGTTCTATTTTTCACTAATTTTGGGTCCCGGGGTGATACGAACGTTCCGCGAACTTTGTGGACCAGTTACGGGGGCCTCATCAATACTCACAGATTTGGTCCATTCTAGCCATTTTTCTATGCTATTACTCACTAATTTTGGGTCCCGAGGCGATACGAACATTCGATGAACTCATGGGTCCGCTTAGGGGGACCTCGTCAAAACTCGCAGAGTTTATACATTCTGGCCAGATTCGTATGGTATTACTCACTCATTTTGGTTCCGGGGCGATCCGAATGTTCCCGAACTCCGTGGACCGGTTACGGGAACTTCGTCAAAACTTGCAGATTTGGTCAATTTTGGCGAGTTTTGTATGCTATTACTCATTGATTTTGGGGCCCGAGGCGATAAGGATGTTCCGCGAAATTCTAGATCCGGTTATGGGGACCTCGTCAAAACTCACAGATTTTATACATTCTGGTAAGTTTTGTATGCTATTACTCGGTCATTTTGGGTCCTGGGGTGATCCGAACGCTTCGCGAACTCGGTGGACCGGTTTTCGTCCATTCTTGCTAGTTTTCAATGCTATTACTCACTGATTTGTGTCCCGGGGCGATCCGAACGTTCCGCGAACTCTTGGGACCGGCTACGGGGACCTCGTCAAAAGTCGCACATTTGGTCCATTCTTGCCAGTTTTCTATGCTATTACTCACTGATTTTGGGCCTCGGGTGATACGAACGTTCCGCGACCTGTTTGGACCGGTTACGAGGACCTCGTCAAAACTCACAGATTTGGTTCATTCTGGCCAGTTTTCTGTTCTATTTATCACTAATTTTGGGTCCCGGGGCGATATGAACGTTTCGCGAACTGCGTGGCTGTTTACGGGACCTCGTCAAAATTCGCAGATGTTGTCCATTCTGGCCAGTATTCCATGCTATTACACACTGATTTTGGGTCCTGGGGCGATACGAACATTTGGTGAACTCATAGGTCCGCTTAGGGGAACCTCGTCAAAACTTGCAGAGTTTATACATTCTGGCTAGATTTGTATGCTATTACTCACTGATTTTGGGTTCCGGGGCAATCCGAACATTTCGCGAACTCCGTGGACCGGTTACTGGGACCTCGTCAAAACATGCAGATTTGGTCCATTCTGGCCAGTTTTGTATGCTATCTCTCACTAATTTTGGGTCGCGGGGCGATCAGAACATTCCGCCAACTCCGGGGACCGGTTACGGGGACCTCATCAAAACTAGCAGATTTTGTCCATTCTCGACAGCTTTCTATGCTATTACTCAATGATTTTAGGTCCAGGGGCGATACGAACATTCGAGGAACTTTGGGGTCCTTTTTTAGGGACCTCATCAAAACTCGCATATTTGGTCCATTCTGTCCAGTTTTGTATGCTATTAGTCACTCTGTTTTGGTCCCGTGACGGTACAAACTTTCGGCGAACACCTGGGTCCCGTTACGGAAACCTTGTCAAAACTCGTACATTTTATACATTATAGTTAATTTTGTATGATATTACTCACTGATTTTCAATCCGGGGCTATCCGTACGTTTCGCGAACTCAGTGCACTGGTTTCGAGGAACTCTTCAAAACTCACTAATTAGGTCCATTCTGGCATGTTTTGTATGCAATTACTCACTGGTTTGGTCGCAGTGTGATCCGAATGTTCCACGACCTCTTGCGACCGGTTACGGGGACCTTGTCAAAACTCGCAAATTTGGTCCATCCTGGCCAGTTTTCTGTTCTATTTCTAACTGAATTTGGGTCTCGGGCGATATGAACGTTCCGCGAACTCCGGGGGCCGGTCACGGGGACATCGTCAAAACTCACAGATTTGGTCTATTCTGGTCAGTTTTCCATGCTATTACTCACTGATTTACGGTCCCACGGCGATACGAACATTCGGTGAACTCCTGGCTCTGGTTACGGGGACCTCAACAAAACTCGTAGATTTTATACATACTGGCTAGTTTTGTATACTATAACTCACTAATTTTGGGTCCCAGGGGGATCCGAACATTCCGCGAACTCCTTGGACCGGTTATGGGGACCTCGTCAAAACTTGCACATTCGGTCAATTTTGGCGAGTTTTGTATGCTTTTACTCACTGATTTTGGGGCCCGTGGTGATACGGACGTTCCGTGAAATTCTGGGTCCGGTTACAGGGAACTCGTCAAAACTCACAGATTTTATACATTCTGGTCAGTTTTTTATGCTATTACTCACTCATTTTGGGTCCCAGGGCGATCTGAGCATTCCGCAAACTCCGTGGACCGGTTACGGTGACCACATCAAAAGTCGCAGGTTTGATCCATTCTGGTCAGTTTTCTATGCTCTTACTCACTAATTTTGTGTCTTGGGGCGATTAGAACATTCCGCGAACTCCTTGGACCTGTTATAGGGAGCTCATTCAAACTCGCAATATTGGTCCATTCTGGCCAGTTTCGTATGCTATTACTCATTGGTTTTGTGTCCCGGGGCGATACGGACATTCCATGAACTCCTTGGACGGTTACGGGGACCTCGTCAAAACTTACAGATTTGGTCAAATTTTGGCGAGTTTTGTATGCTATTACTCATTGATTTTGGGGCCCGGGGCGATAGGGGCGTTCCTCGAAATTCTAGGTCTGGTTACGGGGACATCATCAAAACTCGCAGATTTTATACATTCTGATCAGTTTGGTATGGTATTACTCACTCATTTTGGGTCCTGGGGAGATCCGAACATTCCGCAAACTCCGTGGACCGGTTACGGTGACCTCGTCAAAAGTCGCAGGTTTCGTCCATTCTCACCAGTTTCCTATGCTATTACTCACTGATTTGTGTCTCGGGGCGATACGAACGCTTCGCGAACTCGTTGGACCAGTTACGGGCAGCTCGTCAAAACTCGCAATCTTCGTCCATTATCGCCAGTTTTCTATGCTATTACTCACTGATTTTGTGTCCCGGGGCGATCCAAATGTTCCGCGAACTCTTGGGACCAGCTACGGGGACCTCGTCAAAAGTCGCACATTTGGTCCATTCTCCCCAGTTTTTTATGCTATTACTTACTGATTTTGGGTCCCGGGGAGATACGAATGTTCCGCGACCTCTTGGGACCGGTTACGGGGACATCATCAAAACTCGCAGATTTGGTTCATTCTGGCCAGTTTTCTGTTCTATTTCTCACTAATTTTGGGTCCCGGGGTGATACGAACGTTCCCCGAACTTTGTGGACCAGTTACGGGGACCTCATCAATACTCACAGATTTGGTCCATTCTAGCCAGTTTTCTATGCTATTACTCACTAATTTGGGGTCCCGGGGCGATATGAACGTTCCGCAAACTCCAGAGCCGCTTAGGGGACCTCGTCAAAATTCGCAGATTTTGTCCATTCTCGCCAGTTTTCCATGCTAATACTCACTGATTTTTGGTCCCGGGGCGATACGAACGTTCCCCGAACTCTGTGGACCAGTTACGGGTACCT